>NC_142790.1:20277800-20436329 GCF_988280905.1 Pimephales promelas
AGGTTTGTTTCCATCCAAAGTTGCGAATTTAACTTTTGAGCAAAAATGCAACATCGCATAACACATTTTCAAGCAGAGTTTCCATCCCATGCGTTCAAGAGAACAAAATCGTCACTTCCAGGTAAATCAGTGCAAAATATCTTTTGGAAGCAACTGTGGCTATTTTTCCATAAATAACTTGCGTCTCAGAGCGTGCAGACGATGTGCGATATATGCCGTCATCTATACATCACCGTCAGATATATCTTGCGTTCGGATGCCTGGTGTTTGTGAACACAAACATGTGAGGCAATTCTGGGCGGTCATTACACTAAATCATTCTGACGACAGAATTGGTTCAGGCATTTAAGAATGACCGAACACACTTAAAAACTGGTCCACTGGTTAGTCCAGTTATCCAATTACATCCTTTGTTTAGACAAAGTCACATGGGTTCTTTGTTGCACATCGAGTGATTCATTTAGTAAATGTTTCCATTATGTGCATGTCACAATTTAGCACATAGCACATGTTTTATGTGCATTTGTAGAATTAGAAACACCTGTTGTTCCAATGCACCGTTTTTTATGTGATATATATGCGATGGTTGATAGAAACGAATAATGAGACTAAAATAACACTGATTTTATATTAAAAGCCATGTCTAATGATAGAATTGATTCTTTCTAGTTACATGTTGCGTCACACAGCGTTCACACAGAGAACCCTTATTTTGTTAGGCCTATCTCATTAGACACTTGTGTGGTGCATGAGAAGCTGCATCCGGGGACGGATGAGTTCATGATTAAATCTTCAACATCAACAACGCAGTGCAGAACTAACACAAAGAACATGCACCGCTGGAGAGATGATATTGGCTTCCCACTGTTCCTGTCTCGTTTGAATATCACCTAACACAACGTGTCGCCATTACTGGCATGCTCGATGGCGTTTCTAATCAGTACTCTGCTTAAGGCTTCAGAGGGGATGCTACTGGGGGGATCATTTGTTAGACAGATATGAACACACAGCTAACATTCTTTTCTAGTAATTGCCATTAATGGTTACATCCAGGCAGGGTTTCTCTTCATAAAAACCTATAAACAAATGCCTCTGCAAAGTTACCAGTGCTCACAGGAAGATTTAATACGTTAGTGATGCTCATGGGCCACATTTCACAGCCCCTCAAGTGTTAATAGCTTGTCCTTAAATAAATCTAGCCCACAAATCAAATTTCACTTTTTGCATATTGGTTCGGGCTTTAGTGTTATCCTTGTAAGGATTGTGATACAGTGGCCTAATTTAGAAATGCAGAGGGCTGCAAGCGGGTGCTTCAGGGTCTGTGGCATTTTTTTTTTTTAAATAATGTTACAAACTATTTCTATTTCAAGTAAATGCTTTTCTTTTAAACATTATTCATCAAATAATCTTTTTTTCCATCCACAAAAATATTAAACAGCACAACTGTTTTCAAATTTGGGAATAATTGGAAATGTTTCGTGAGCAACAAATCAGCATTAGAATGATTTCTGAAGGATCATGTGACACTAAAGACTGGAGTAATGATGCTGAAAATTCAGGTTTACATTTTAAAATGTTATGCAGTAGAAAACAGTGCTTTGACTGTTATTTCACATTCACAATATAAATATTTGACTATATTTTGTAAAATACATACATTAAAAAAAAGTATTTTAATAGTAAGTGAAGTAAGATTGTCAACATAAATATGATCCAGATAATCTTTTAATATATTTTTTTTTAACATTACCTAAATATTAAACTATTTCAGCATTTATTTTTGGCCATCTGATTGAAATTTACAAACATTACATGTGTAAACTGACTGCTGTGAAAAGTTGGTATATTGAAATTACCAATGTTACATCAAATCCAAATCGTGATGTTTCCTGTCAATGGCAGTTCTCAAGAAATACAATCTCGGGCATCATTACTTCACTAAATGCAGAGCAAAGCATCCGTAGGTATGGGTCACTGGAAATGTAGTCCTAACCCGATCCCCAAAGATGTGTATCCAGGAACACTGTATTGTACTGTGAAATCACATAAACTACTAGATATGAGTCGTTCAACCCTGAAAATGCACCAATAAGTGTATAACAACGCCATTTTCTTTTCCCCAAATGATCAATGGTTACTAAATGTAAGCTTGATTTAAAAAAAAAAAAGTTTATATTTTGCGGGGAACTGGGGGTTCACAATTGAATTAGAAGTCTACATTGTTTCCTAAATCTAAAATTAGACAAAAAAAAATGTATGTAAAAATGCATTATAGCACCTTTAAGCTGTTATCACCTGCATTTACAGTTAAAGGGATAGTTCACTTTGAAATTCATTTTTGATATGTTTTAGCTTACCTCAAGGGCATCCAAGATGTACTGTAGGTGTCTTTGTTTCCACAGTATTTTCAATTTTGACATTTTTCAGTCAAACCGTTGTTGTCTATCACTCATACACTGGAGGCTAAGGGGGTCCACCAAAAGGCATGCACAGAGAAGTCCAAATTGAACTTGATTTAATGACTCGTAAATGTAAGTACACACTGATGGCCTAAGACACGAAACGAGCGGTTTGTGTGAGAAAACGAACAGTATTTATATCGTTTTTACCTCGTTTAATCACAGTGACGTCCAAGTGATCTGAATCAGTTGTGCAATGTCCAACTGAACCGAACTGAATCAGTTCAATTTTACGCCGGAAGTGATCGCTTGCGTGTGATGTCACTCAATATTTACATGGAGATTTCGGAAGTTTTACCTTTTACTAAACATATTTAGATATACCGAAATCGTCTTCCATTGCGGTTTCCCGTATATCTAAATATAAATATGTTTAGTGAAAGGTTAAACTTCCAAAATCTCTGTATAAACAAAGAGTGACGTAGGCGAATCACTTCCGGCGCATGCGCAGACCGAAGCGCCCGTGCCGTCAGATCATTTTGTCATGGCTATGATTACAAGAGGTAAAAACGATATAAATACTGTTCGTTTTCTCACACAAACCGCTCGTTTCGTGTCATTTACGAGTCATTAAATCATGTTTAATTTGGACTTCTCTGTGCATGCTTAACCTCCATTGTATGACTAATAGACAACAACGGTTTGACTGAAAAATGTCAAAATTGAAGATACTGTGGATACAAAGACACCTACATCTTGATTGCCCTTGAGGTAAGCTAAAACATGTCAAAAATTAATTTCAAAGTGAACTATCCCTTTAATATAGGACTTCTGAGACCCAAGCTGCCGTGGTTTTACCATGTAGCCAAGGCACCGTTGGTTCTCCACATCCTAATGTTCACATTTAGCTTTTGCATTTCAGTTTTACATTCACAGACTCTTTCTTCTTCTGTCCATGATTTCAATGGGTTGGACCCAGCACTGCCTCTTTCATCTGGGGGGTCAAAGCGATTAGAGCGTTTGAAGTGTGCCAGGCGCTAGCTGAGGGAAAAACATTAGTTCTTATGAGACCCGGCGTCCTCAGCGAGAAGGAAAAGACGGACTACAGAGAGAATGAGAGGGCTGCTTTGTAACAGCACATATCAGTGCTACGTGATGACACATTTGCATTGTGAGTGACAAATAGTTAAAAAGTAAGGCACAGTTCAGGGCCTGGTATATCGAGCCGAAGTATTGTACATCGACATCAAAAACAACCACTTTTTACAAACTCTTATCAGCTCTTGACTAAAAAAAACTATGTTTGTGAGGTGACGACAGGTGCAAAGCAGATGGGTACTGCAGTGAATACATAATAGAGTCATGGGAAATCAAGAGAATGCAAGTTTGCAGCAGTGTGTAAATTACAATATGTCTGTTCCATAGGGATCTAAATACAATAGCAGCATTCTAACCCAAATGGAACCTAATAAGTGCATGATTTGGAACATTCTAAATACAAGGCTCTAATAAAGTCAGGGTCAATACGTCCTATTAGGAATCGGTGAACTTTAAAACAATGTGTACAACGTAGTGATGCACCAATTGTGATGTAGTGATTAAAAAAAAAAACTAAAATAGACTTTAGTTTTTATTTAGACAAAAAATAAATAAGAAAATAACACGGTAATTACTTTTTTTGGGTAGTTAAATTTAGATAACTTGGTAATTGAATGTTGTTCAGTCTGTCGTAGTTTTAAGGGGGTCATGAATTGAGAAATCAACTTTTACTTAAAGGAGCCGTATGTAAGATTGTGGCCAAAACTTGTTCTGCAATCACTTTCAAATTGCTGTAGAGAGCTTGTCAAAAAGACACAAATAATTTTGTCGAAACTCATAATAACATGATGTTGTTAGATGCAAAACTGTGATCCAATCATAGCAGTGGGCGTTTACTTCCAAGTCTTCAAAACCCATAAAAAAAGTGTTTCAGTAGCTATAGGCACAAAACCAGGATAGAAAATAGCCAATTACTTATTCATTACGATGTTTTTGAATGTAAAAACCACGCAAATATCATATATATATATATATATTTTTTTTTTAAAAGCTAGTTCATAACCCCTTAGGGCTAAATCAAATCAGTTGGTTATTTGGTGTATCACTAATAAAATGTCTAAAGGTGGTCCAGTTGTTCTATAGCTTGTTTAAAATGAAAGAAAACATCTTATTTGACAATGAAATACATGAAACAATAAACAAATTGGAGATGGCATATGTGATGGTTAAGTAATTCATTTGGTCAACATTAGCTTAGCATAACATAATGTTGCTAATGTTATAAATGAAAGTTATTTGAAAGTGTTACCAAGAAAATCTGGCTTTGGCAGCAGCTTGGCATGCCACACAAATAGCCGTCAACAATGAAGTGCTACAAAGACTCGACTTACAATGGAGTGTTTCCATTAGCATGTTGCTAAGCTAACAACATGATACACCAACTAGTAAAAAGGTTTGTTTTGGGGGCGGGAAATATCCTAAAGTTTAATAAATTCCACCAAAGTTCTTTGCAATGCGTTCTGGTATTCGATGCTGCCACATTATTTACATGCAAAGCCATAATTATGTGTTGTACTGTAGTTAATTTGTCCAAAACAAGGAGTCTTGTATGCCTCAAACCATATTCACTTATTCCTGTAATTGTGGACAAATGTGGGCACAGAGGACTCAGGTGTGATCCTATTTTTTTATTTATTATAAATGTTATATCAATGTCTTCGATAAAGTTTTGTCTATCCATTTATAGTGTTTTATTTTTATTTTAGGGGTAGGCTATATTTGAATTTATTTACTTCAAAAAGTACCATATTTTCTATGTAAATTAAGCATATTTTTATGTTTTATTTTGAAAACTTTTTTAACTACATTAAAATATCATTCCAATAAGTTCTTAGAGCTAAAACCTAAAGATGAAGTGACTTTGCTGTCACCTGGTGTCTTGCTCTAAATTACAGTTTTTCCCATTCATTTCAATGGGTGCCCATTTTTGACCCAAATACAAGATTAAGTTGTTTTTGTTCACCCACTTAACATTGTAGAATTGAGTCAAAAAATTGTGTGTGTTCAGGAGGCAAACTTAGGAAAAGTAGCCAAGTCTTGTACCGCTCAGATCAAGGGAACTATTTTTTAAAAATAAATCAAAACTATTTTGCCCACATTTGTCCAGAATACGGTTTTAGGGTTGGAGTGGCATAGTTTTATGTTTTTCACAATAATTCCACTGATACAAAAAGAGATAAAAAAACTCAATAAAGCGAAAACTACGTCATTGCCTAATACCTATACTGTATGTAGGTTTCAAAAACGCTGAGTCTCTATTCCTTCATATGCCGCATGCCGTCTCTGGGTAAACAGGGCAGAGGACATGAATATGAAGGAGTTCTGTTTATTATGCAGTTTGGAAGACATATTTGTCAACTGACAGAGGTGGGGTGTGTGTGTTTGTGGGTGGGTTTACAGTCAGCAGTTTGCTGAGATAGGACAGCAGGAGGTGTCCCCAGAGGTCATTAAACACACACACACACACACACAAACAGCCCTGGGCCGCTTGTGGCAGATCCTGCATGTTGACAGGGGCTCTTCATCTCTCTTTGACCCCAGGAGACACACACTCCTCACCCTGGCTGGTATTACATCAAACAGACACAGGTCATCAGTCTAAACCCTGATATGACTGTCACCTTTCCAGCCAAATTAAACACCCCCCAGGACGATGTCCTCCAAATTTTCCATGACTCCAGATAAATTATCGAAATGTTTTTCTATAGACCTGTGGCATTTTCTCCAAAGGGGCAATAAATAAATAAATTATATATATACAAATACAAATAGAGATACAAAAATAACATTAAACACCATGCCGGCCTACCCATCCCTCAAAAGCTATTGAATGATACTTGTACTTAAATGGATTTCCCAGATATAACATGTTAGATATTGTTTTGCAGCATAATTACACTTCTCAGTTTTGTTGTAGGAACCAGAGTTGATCTACTTGAAAAGGCTGATGGGTGACAGAGGCCATTTCTTTGCATTATTAAGTGACTAAACACCTAATTTGTTAGCAAATGCCCTGCACACGCCTGTATTATACCCTCTACTTTCTGCTCTCGAAAATCCCCAACATCAGCAACAGAGACTGCAAGCGATGCCAACAAACTGGGCATACAAAGCGGCTTGTTTTATGGAAAAACAAAAGAAACCTTCATAGATCCAAAAGAGTCTATTAAAAAGCATCACTGCAAGGAGAAAATTAGAAATTCCCCTAGGTTGCACAAAGAGCTCTATATTACCAGGAGACCAAGGAAAGAGAAAGAATAAACAGTTTTATTCCTGACGAACTGTTTGAAGCACATAAGGGATGAGCTTTAAAGCAAAAAGGGACGTATGGAAACAGACATATATAAAGATGAAGTCAGACAAGGTGGATAAAGAGCATTTTCATACCTATGTTCATACATTACAAAGCCTTTAAAGCTTAAAAACATCCAGATGGTACAGCTATTATTGAGTTACTCTGTAAGCTATATTTCAATAGACGTGGCAAGTTTTGAGCAACAGTTTATCTGATTTTCATTGCACATAAGTAGGCCGCCGTCAATCAAAACAAATCAATGGCTAGCTGTCCTGAACCAAAGGATGAACATCTTTTTAAAAATTCTGTTTAAAAACCTGTTGAATTGTGAATGATTTTGGTTGACACATTTTGTGAAAAAAGGAAAGTTTGTTCTTATTCAGTGGGGCTAGTAATCACAAACATGTTTAAATTCATCTGAAAGGAAAGCTGGAAAACTTCCAGTCATCAGCTGTTCCAAAATGCATGCCATGAGCTGCACACGACCTTCAGAGAAATCCTTACTGGATTAAAAATGGAAATGCATGTGCATATGCTATATATACTGCCCCACATCATCATCTTCACTGCCTGAACTATAGATTCTTAAGCTATTAAATCAGCATAAATTTGAAACTATTACATGATCAACTTGCTCACCAAGGCTGCATTAATGTGGTTCAAAATACAGTAAAAATGCTAAAATTATACATGCATGTGCATGCAAGCTCATTGGCTACTGAATGATACAGCAGGAACCAATCAGCTGTGCTCAATAGAGAATGATGTGATTCCAAGCAAGTTGAATTAAAGGGATAGTTCACTTTGAAATTAATTTTTGGCATGTTTTAGCTTACCTCAAGGGCATCCAAGATGTAGGAGTCTTTGTTTCCGCAATAGTTTCAATTTTGATATTTTTAGGTCAAACCGTTTGTGTCTATCAGTCATATAATGGAGGTTTATGGTCACCACCTCAAAGAGCATGCACAGAGAAGTCCAAATTAAACATGATTTAATGACTCGTATATGGACACGAAACGAGCGGTTTGTATGAGAAAACAAACACTATATATATATATATATATATAGTGATCTGAGGTCGCGGGCACTGTGTGGCTGTGGTTACGAGAGGTAAAAACTATATAAATACTATTCGTTGTCTCACACAAACCGCTCGTTTCGTGTCTTAGGCCATCGATTTGTTCTTACATTTACGAGTCATTACCGGTAAATCATGTTTAATTTGGACTTCTCTGCGCATGCTCTTTGAGGTGGTGACCATAGACCTCCATTATGACTGACAGACAAGAACGGTTTGACCTAAAAATATCAAAATTGAAACTACTGTGGAAACAAAGACACCTACTGGATGCCCTTGATTTAAGCTAAAACACCAAAAATGTATTTCAATGTGAACGATCTACTATTAGCCTGCAACATCTAGAGTTTTATTACAGAACTTTGTTTTTGTGCTGTTTCATATTTTAGTGGAAACCATAATACTTTCTTTTTCTTTGATGAATATAAAGTTCAAAAGAACAATATTTAATTCAAATATAAACCGATTAACATAGAAATGTCTTTACTGTCACCTTTCATTCATTTCATGAATAAAAAAAAATAATAATAATTTTACAGACCCAAACTTTGAACAGAATTATGTGTAAAAACCACATTCTAATCTCCTTTGCAACCAGAAATCCATAACGTGACCAATCGAATTTAGCTTTTCACATGTTATATGATACATTTTTGTTGCCCATATTCACAAACCACTGAAACAAGCCACTGATAAAGCTCAACTAATGACAGATTTTTTAAAAAACAGGTCTAAGTCAGGCCATCTACTCTGTATGCTTCAAGAAGGGCAATAAATGAAGTTCCTTTTCAAGTGTTTGCTGAAAAACCTTATTTGTTTTGAGGATTTGAACACTGTGAATCTACTGATATCGTGCGTGTCTTCTAAACGTCATGCCTCACACAGATGTCTCCTTTCATTTACTCAAGTTAGCCTGCGCCGTCAGAAGGAGGTTTTGTTGTTTAGAGGAAATGACAGGTGTTGTTCTCACACTTGCACCCCTGAAGCTAATGGCAACTTGAGGGCTGAAATTAATTATTCTTATTAATCAATGAACCACTGCAAGTACTTTAGCCCGAGGCTTTCAACAAAATCAAAGTGATTTGTAACTACTTTTTTAATCCTTGTTATTTACCAGCATATTGGATGATTCCACACTTGGAAAGAGGTGCAATATTAGGCAAGCAAAAGACTCCTGCACTTAAAATGAATTAAGCAATGGCAAGAAATCTGTCAAAAGAAGAAATCTGTAAATGAATGCTTGGGTTAAGTTGAATTAGTTTTCAGAAACAGTGTGAAAGATTAGACTCCACTCAGCTTGTAAAACTGGTGGAAAATGTCAATAAATCAGACTGAGTGCAACAAAACTGAGAACATCAAGCATGTAAACTACTGCCAACACTGACCAATATCTCTCACTTTGAATTTTGCACATAGAATTTCTAGGGACCATATTTTTTGTTTGTTTGTTTGGTTTTCACTTTCCCTAAAGGAATACAATAAGCTTTTACATATTCAAGAAGTAAACTTCTGTAGCTCAGGGGAACATCACAAATTCTGGTGTTTCTTTTACAAACCATTTGTCTTGAACTGCTAATGACTGCTAATAAATGAATCTGTTTACTTCATCCACAAATACAGCATCACACAAATATTCAGTTTATGCTATTGTAGAAATAACATATTTACCGCCAGGCCAGTGTTATCATACTGCGCGTGGGTCCTCCTCTTCCTCGTTTCTGAAACACTCAGCGTTACAGTATTCCACATAAACTTATTGAATTAAATTTAGCTGCATAAGCAACTTTACTAATTTTAGCCTAAAAATTAAAAATAAAAGTTAAAGGGTTAGTTCACCCATAAATGAAAATTCTGTCAGTAATTGCTCCAATCCCGTAAGACTTTTGTTCATCTTCGGAACACAAATTAAGATATTTTTGATTAAAACTGAGAGCTGGATCCGTCAGAAAAAAAGGTACGAAAGCTGTCACTGGGGCGGTACCTTTTCAAAAAGGTACACTTTTGTACCTAAAGGTACAAATATGTACCATGAAGGTACCAATATGCACCCTTTAGGTACAAAAGTGTACCTTTTGAAAAGGTACCACCCAAGTGACAGCTTTCATACCTTTTTTTCTGAGAGTGAGGGATTGAAACTGGCCGGTCCAAAAGTTATTCAAGACATTGTTAAAATAGTCCGAGTGACTACAGTGGCTCAATCTTTAGATTATCAAGCGACGAGAATACTTTTTGTGCGCAAAATCATGAGAGATTTGACGTAGTGACACTGTGCAAAGCTTCTTTGTTGCACGTCACACAAATTGGCCAACGATAGTCATGCGTGTGATGCGTGTGACGTACAAACTAGAAGCTTTGCGTAGTTTCACTACGTGAAATCTCGAGGCCAACAGAGAAGGAAATGAGTTGAATAAAGTCGTTATTTGTTTGTTTTTTGCACACAAAAACTATTCTCGTTAAGGAAAGCGGATAGTTTTGAACACTGGCTGGTTATGTATTTTCTCAAATATGTATTTTGGATAATTTTTAACCCAAAAAAAGCTACAGACTGCACAACTTTAATTATAATTCAATGTGATTGATTATTGATAGTACAATTGATCTATGTTTGCCTACCTGTATGGAGAATAGATTATAATTAGTGGTATTCAGTTCAGAAACTTATTCCCTTTATGGGTAATAATCTATGCATGTGATTACTGGACATATCCATGACCAGTTATTAAAATTATATTCTCTTTATTTGAGGGAAAAATCGCTACAGTACTGTAAAACAGTTTTAATGAGAAAAAAAAATAATACTATGTGCACCTTCAAAATATTGTCAGGCAGGACTTGCTGACATCTGATATGTGCAAACATCTCTATATTATCCTGAAGGCAAACACGCTTTCAACACAAAGGCATTGGAGACCAATTATGCGTCTTCACACATGTCTTTGGCCTTACAGGCTTCTTAACAAATAACTGAGAATAAAGTGTTCAGACACTAAACATACAAAGTTTGACAGCTTATGCTAATACCATACATGCATTTGATTACACAAGTCTTCCCTTTGGTTTTGACCGACCGTTCTTCTGCCTAAGAGCTAAATGAATGCTAATGAGCGTGATGAGCATTACACAGAGTAATTCAACTTTCACTTTACTGATCATAAAACATGTGGCAATAATTCAGTGACTCACTGACACACACACAGCACAAAAAACATATTTTCTGGTTTGTCTGGATATATTCAATGTGTTTACATGCGCGATTATGCTAAATAGTCACAGCGTATAAGGTCATGTAAATGTTTTATTGAGTTTTATTGAGTAAAGACAAATAATTGTTTTGTATATTATACTGTACATTTGTAATGTCAAAACCAGAGAGAAAGAGAGAGAGAGAAAAACTTGTGTTTTTATAATGAGCTGATATGACAGTTGCAGGATTTCAATGTCCACATAAACACACTTAATATCGGGATACAACAAAGAAGTTGTTGAACACTAACCCCTCTCTCTCTCTCTCAATCTCAGTATCTCAGCCTGTAATTTTTACACCAATTAAACAGCACCTGATAAACGTGTGATTGTAACAGCAGCCGGGCTCGAGCTCTGTATAGACATGTGAACTGTGGAATTGAGTGTTAATAATTGTTGACTGGTTGGTGGTTGGCAGCATATTAGATTAAATTATTGGTTAAATGGTCTGTTCATAAAAACTGTACGAGATGGAGTGAGATTTAAAGTGTCTTTCTCGTTGTTGTTGCCCAGAATACTAAAAAAGTAGATATAGTAGCATCTAAGTCTTCCAAAGTTATACATTGCAGATCTCACAGAGTCGTTATGAGGTAAAATGCAAAGCCTTATCATCTGTATGCTTGGCTTGCTCTCTCCATAAGCACATTTTTCACTGTAATGTACTGTTGTGTAACTTGTGTTGCTCTGTATGAATCTTTAATGCAGAGTTTATGTTTAAACTTCGATCTGATGTAGGAAAGTGCACTGCACTGCATAACAAAGATGTCTTGATGACATTAAAGGTGCAATGTGTAATAATTTTGATTATCTATTTACAGAAATGCAATATGACATCCATAACTGTGTTTTCAGAGGTGTATAAAGAACTTACTTAATAAACCGCAATGTTTTTATTACCTTAGAGTATGACCTTATAGCCGACAGCGAACAAACAGAACGCGTTTCGTCACTACATTAAAAGAGAAGCAGCAGAAAGCTGGAAGCTAGCCATAAACACCGTGAGTAGTGACTTTTCCCTTGTCAGTGGTGTAGTTGGATTGTTTCATGTAACTTAGTTCTTCTCTCTCGCTGTGTTATGGATTTGCTATGTGGGGATAAATGTGCTGGTTACGTTCGCGAAACAGTTGATTAGTACTCGTGTCATTGACTGTAAAACAGTAACGTTACAGGAATCACCGACCCGCCGACTGAAGTCGACAAGTCGATCTTGGAAACATTTTAAGTCCATCGCGAAGAATTTTCAAAATCTGAGAAAAAAGCCTATTGTGTGTAGTAAATGGTGTCTAGGGGATGCATCATGTTTGTTCATGTTAATTCACAGTGCATTAACTATAAGATTACAAAATCAATTGTTGTATTTGTAAACATTAATGTATTAGTAAATGTTGAAATTAATATTAACTAAGATAAATGAATGCTGTAGAACTGTTGTTCATTCATAGTTCATGTTAACTAATGTAGTTAATTAATGTTAACTAATGAACCTTATTGTAAAGGGTTAGCACTATAACATTATGAAGCTTGTGAAGGCAACACTTGAAGCTTTGGTGGCTTCCCTTTTCACCAACGGAAGAGAGTGAAGGGGTGTCGTCCATTTTTTTTTACAGTTTATGATTATAACGAATTACCTACATAATCCTCATCCTTCAGCAAACTGAAATATCTCAAAATATTAGGCTGTATATCTGTAGATTTAAAATCCTTGCTTCCCCTTGTTTTTTAATTTAATGAAAAGACACCAGTCATTCTGCCAATATAACTTATTTATTTTACCAATTTATATAAGACATAAGGGAGAGAGAGTGACAATGGACCCGCAAAGATCTTCATTCCTGCTTCTCGTTATTTTTCTAGGCTGTATATCCATTTTACATCTGCAACGTATTTAATATTTTAATTAAAGTAGGTACAACAGATTTCTTGGAACAATTATCCAAAAACACTTGTAAGCGGTGTGTTGTGCTCTTGCAGGCAGCATCTGTCAATCAACTTGCATGTGTTAAGACAGATACTGAACTTTCCAATATGGCAGATTTACAGGCGTATGTATGGTGATAATTAAAAGCTCACTGATGCAACATCTAGATTCGATTGCTTGACAAAAAAAGAAGGGTACAAAAAGGGAAACGGACGGCAAAATTAAGCTTAAAAATCAAATTAATTGGCATGCTTGCATACGTGACTTTGATTATTGGTGCATTTGTAAAGTAAGTTACTACAGTAACAGACCAGTTAGTGCAGCCTGGCTAGTACTTTTTATAGAAAACACCAGAGCACTCTGGGAGAATGGCTATGATGAATGCAATGCATTGGAAGATGAATAGCTGGTAGTGCAAGCAAAGGGGTCACAGTGTCTGGTTTGTGTTCCCTCGGTTGTCACTAGAGGTCCTCGTTCTCACGGTGTCTTGTACGCTGTGAACGCTCCTTGTGCGCGCCTGGTAAATTCGCCATAATAATAACAATCCTACATGCATCATGCTTATCTGTTCTTAAAGGGTATGTTGGATGACGCTCTGATTGGTTTATTTCACGTTACGCCCAAACCACACCTATGAATAATGAAGCTACTTCAGACCAACCCCTTTAAAACGTGCGTCAGGTGGAAGAGTCATTTATAACGCCGGTTTAACAGCAATAACGCCCAAGACCTGCCCACAAAGTTACTTGCGCTTTCGCACTTCGCGTTTCCGATCGTTAAAATAAGGCCCAATATCTGATAACTCGGCCAATCAGAATTCATCACTGCTGTCGTTAATTTAATCTCTGGTCAGGAAGCCAAGTGTCTTTTGACTTCAACACTCAAAAGGGGGAAGCAAAGAGAAAAGAGCCAACCTCTTGACCTTGTGTTCTTTAGCGTTCAAAAAGCCATGGCAACTCTAAGTGTGAGTGATGCTCCAAGAAGGTCATGAATTAACTTCAAGCTTCGTTTATTACCTCAGCATACGTTTAAGCAACATAATTGCCATCAACACCTCACGCTCGTTAGTAACGTAAAGTGAGACACTCAACACTTGAATCTTAATAACTGTTTTTGCATCCTCCTTGCTAATTAATTTCCTTGACATTGTTCTTAAAATGGCATGCCTTGACACATTGAGTTTTGCGTGGGTAAGCTTATTAGACTCGTTTCAGAAGAATATAGCAATGAGAATGTCTCCATCCACCCACAGACTTTTCTTACCTTCGGGTTCCGCTTGTAAAGTGGTTGGATATCAATTATAAAACTATAACAAATGTGGTTAAAAGCATTTTATAAAATAAATGGCAAGTCAAAAAATCCATCGTGCTATACTGTAGGTGTCAATGATGAAACCAAGAATCACATTGCTGATGTCAAATCGGGACATAATTGAATATGAGCAAGCAAAAATGCGATTTTCAAAGCTTCAGTGAATAGGGAATTTTCAGTAATGACCACTTCCTCACACAAACCTATTGTAGCACATTTTATCTTCGACATGAAATCAATGCGATCCGTCTTGACAAAACATTTAAATAAAAAGGTTTGTATAGCCAATCAAAAGGCTTTGCATAGCATAGATGATTTATGAGTGAACCATTCTTTTAAAGGGGTCATATAATGGTACATGCACTTTTTCAAGTTGATTGCACTAAAATGTGTGTTGGCATGATAAAAATGATAAAAATTCATCCAGTGTTTTTGTTTTAATCTCATTATATGATTTCCCCTGCCTCAAATCAAGCTGTTCGACCGTGTGACGTCACACAATCAGACGCCCCTCCCACGATTGTTGATTGACAGCAGTGTTTCAACACAGACCCGCCTTGAGCGCGATGTCGTCATAGTCTGCCATTGTTGAAACGCTGGAGCAGAATGGCGTCTAAGCGATTGTGCTGTTCTGTTCGTAGGCGTAATAACGATCACGGCAGTCGTTTTGATGTTCCTAAATCCGAACCACTAATAAGACCCCTTTAAGAGAGCTGCATTTCAGCAACAACTAACCTGAGCTTGTGATCTGAAATCAAGGCTTAATTTTATTCACTCATTTGCATCAGCTTAGTTGGATGACAGAATTCATATCTGTATGGGAGGGGAGTGGGATGACTCATGTGAAAGAGTAAATTAGAGCTAGTCATAAAGTATCTGCAGAATCCAGGGTTCAACAGAACATTTAATGGATATTGAATTATTGGATAAAAGACTGTTTCTTTACAATGAAATGCAAAAAGTATGTTGATTTTGCAACTGCCACATGACCTTAAATCTTTTCCCATTAATTACACTATAATTTTCCACTTCTCTTAACAATACAAATGTAATTCATTTCTGATTATTCAAGCTCACACATACAAAATACAGTTAATGTGAATTATACATGAGGAATTTAACATAATTAGGCTACTATTTTTAAAAATCTTGAATGGATAGTTCGCACAAAAGAGAAAATTCTGCCATCATTTACTCACCCTCAAGTTGTTTCAAACCTGTCTTCAGCTGAATACAATTGTGAAGAATATGGGTCACCAAACTTTGATGGACCCCATTGACTTCCATAGTATGGAAAATAATACTATTGAAGTGGGTCCATCAACTGTTTGGTTACTGACATTCTTCAAAATATCTTCTTTTGTGTTCAGCTGAAGACAGGTTTGGGACAACTTGAGGGTGAGTAAATGATGACACTTTTCATTTTTGTGTGAACTATCGCTTTAAAAGATGTGAAATGTAGCTCTTCACAATCAAAGTGAAGCCTATTTCACTATGGTTCCATGATGACCATGAAATATTCTGCAATGAGGATTTATTTAAGTGGTAAGATGTCAGCTGGCCTCTTGTGAGACATTCAGAAAGCTTGTCAACCATCTCAGAGGAATCACCGCAGAACAAAATTTCAATATGAAGCCCCATGAGTGAGACACAGATTTGCCTCAAAACTTTTTATCTGGTACTCAATGCAAAATAATTAATTCAAAAGGGAATAAAAACTTCTCCTTATAGCTCTCTTCTAAAGAAAAAAAAAACAAGTAGCTGTCACTTTTCGTATATGGATCTCAGCTTTCACATAGTGGAAAAAATGAGCCATTCGGGATCTGTGAGCTGCTAATATAATGGCTTTCGCTTCACCATGAAATCTGCTCCCGGTCAGAACATTGCTATCGAAGGTTAATTAAACAGCCTCAGATAATTAAGCCGATTAATACCTTATGCCAATACTAATATACATTATGGAAGAATAACCATCTCTAAACACAGCTTGAAAGATCCTTATTCATTATGAGCTGCAGAATTGCTTTGAAAACCTCAGCAGACAGTGTCTCAGATCAGAAGTCTGTCCCTATCGATTCTCTTCTGGCTTGTTCACACCAAAAGCCCAGACTTTGGCCTTCAGTTAACAAATGGCCTGAACACCTTTTGTGAAATGTTTATTATATACTATTTTCTACTAATTCTGCAGTTTCTTAGTTATATTTAATTTTTAATTTTTTTTTTGGCCCACTGGTAATGATGGTTGCCTGATGGTTAAAGAGTCAGACTGGTAGCTGGAAGGTTGTGGGTTAGGGTTATGAGTTACTTGGCCTTCACGTCATGGCAGTCACTAATGGACTTAAACTATTTCAGCACAGACAAACTCAACTTATGTCACATCCAGTGTAGACGGTGTATAGCAGCTTTATACACAATAAAAAAACGCATTTTGGTATGCCATTAGTCAGACTGCCTTTAGGGCTGGTGTCTCCCAGTGTTCTGGAGCCACAGGCAGGGTGTGTCACTCATAGTCCTCTGAGTTCAGTCCAGAACACAGCTTACTGTGAATGGAGGGAGTTTCAAGGTCTGGATGATTAAACCAGGAAAAAACTACTCCTGACACCTTATTACCCATAGTGCCTATAGTGAGGCGCAGTCTCCAGCTGATGGTTCGTGTTGATTTCATGCCTCATTACGCATCCCGTTTAATGATGCAACTGTTCCTCATATCAGGTATTGTGAGTGACCAGGTGCAGCATTCAGAAACATTCCAAAAACATTAAAGGGTTAGTTCACCCAAAAATTCTGTCATTAATTACCCTCATGTCGTTCCAAACCCGTAAGAGCTTTGTTCATCTTCGCAACACGAATTAAAGTATTTTTGATGAAATCTGAGAGCTGAGAAATGGTGAGCCGACGTTCTGAAATAGAACCCAGAAGCACTGCGGTGTTTACAGGAGAATGACATGGAAGAGAAGAGATTGTTGAAAAAAGTCATTATTCATTTTTTTTTACCACCTTTCTGGGCCTTGAAAGTTGCAATGACGTTGCAAAAAAAAAGAAAAAGAAAAATCACAAGACTTTAAACCATGCATTTTAGGGTTTCCAGGAAAAAAAACAACATAGGAAATTATTTTTATATGTCATTTTGTACACAAATACATATTAATAAATCACATTTTGATGTTTGAAAGTCTAGAAAGTCTTTGACATTAATTCAGATATATCATTGTAATTTAAACAAATAATAATAATAATTGATTTCAAATATTGCCATTATTTTTGCCTATATATAACTTCGTCATTTTTATTTTTTAAACAATCGAGTCCTGGTGTCCACAGAGGTCATAGCATAACATATGAATAATACATATATATATATATATATATTATTTTTTATTTTTTTCATTTGCTTCTTATACTCTTAACAATGTGATTATATGGAAGTAAAATAATGTCAAATGTTTTTGAAACAAAAAGCATGTATTTTCATATTTCATATTTCACTTCCAAAATTTTCAAACTGTTTAAAAATACAACCTATAATATTCAACGGGCAATTTTCGGTCCATTTTATTTCGCCTTGAAAATTTGATGATCCGCCGCTGTTCTAGCAAATACAGTGCGGTGAATCTCTCGATGAATGCTCGATCAACATAAAAAAGATGGCCGCCAACGGGTTTCGATTTTGACGCATGTAAATTTAGCTTCAAACTTTTGATTTTACACGCGTCAGTTTCGCTCTTGACACGCAAATTAACAAAAGTGGTCAAGCGTATAACTAGATGTGGTAGACGTGAATTTAATGTGCTATTCGCGTCCGGTGTGAACAAAGGATAAGAGGTGGCTTTCTGTGTGCGCTTCGGATGTGTGTGCACAAAAATGTTTTACACAGCGCACAAGTACCGAGATAACTTTGAGTCTTCTTAAACTGTCCAGTGCGTCATTCAAGCTGGCCCCGGCCATCAGCCAATCCTTAAATAGTTTAGGCTTTCTTGGCAAAATGCCATCAAGACGATAACGGGCCCTTTTGGTGTCTACTTAGTGGTGCCTTAGTTTTGCTCATCCATTCCCCTAACTGTCGATTCAGTAGCATTGAACTTATGCAGGAATTAATGTTAAACAATGGCTGTTGTCATACTGTGTAAACAATAGATAAAACTATTAAAAGTGCATTAACTGAGAAAAAGTGAGATACTTATTTTCAAACAGACAAAAGCCCATGGGATGACATAAAAACAAAATAAAAAAAACTAGCTGAAAATGACTTAAATAAAATAAGCAGTAAGCTAGCGGTATTTAAACAGAAGCTGTCTTCTTCCCAGCAGGCTTTCTTTGAGTGACAGGGAGGTGCCGCTTGTCATAAGAGGTGAAGAGGAATGACTGATAAAGAATCTGAGCCTTGTGTTTTCCTCTGCGAATTACACAGGAGCCCAGCCAGTGTCGTTCTCTTTTCCCCTCTCTCTCTCTCTTTCCCTTTTCAGAGATTATTCTGCCCTGAGCGAGACGCATGTGCGCACACACACCCGGATGACAGCACAAAGGTGGGCAAAGCTGACAGAAGTGAGAAAAATTGCTAAATTTCCCACAGCCGGATCACAAAGTGCTCAAAACTTCTAAGCCGCTCTAGAGAGGATGCAGTGTTAGTCATCACACACAAAAAAAATTGCAATAACTCAAAAAAGGACATATATATGAAGCCTGGACATTCTTATTGTGCATTTATATATCAGCAGAAAGTATTCTTACTGGAATTCTAATATTTTGGTGTTTCTCCTGTACTTCACCCCCTTGTTTACTTCAGCGTTTGCTGTCAAACTGTGCCGTATGATTCTCTTTGCTGAGCATTTAAGAGTGAACAGATGAATCATTTAAATGAATTAATGAACTGGCTTTAAGCAAACAGTAGGCAGCAATGTCTCAAGTGTGCGGAAGTAGTTGGTAATCCAATATTCATCCTGGGGATGAGAGGTAGTGTGTAGCATATTGAGACCAGCCACATGCTGGGACTGTTTATGCTCTGTCTGGAGATCTGACCTCCCAAATGAGGCAGGGATGAACGATGTGGCCAGCAGATTCGACTTAATAGGCAATGGGCTAAAAATACATACACTGCAATGAAAAATAATTGGATATTTTGTGTATCCCCATTTACCCCAATTTTTACATTTTACATTATAGATTACTTTTATTGCAATCCGATGATCACTTAAAAGTTCATCTTTAAAACACTAATAATCAAATAACATGTAATCTTTAGCAAATCATTCTGTACATGATGTTGTTGTGAAGGGAGGCGATGTACAAATATTTGTCAGCATTTTAACACTGATAAGAAGATAATAGTTCCCATGTTATGGACAATAACTAATAAAAGGATTGCATCATAGTTTGATATAATTCTGTATAAATGAATTAAAAATTAAACACTGCAAACTTAAATACCACAAGTGAATTTAGACATTACAACATTACAATGTACAGAGAGAAAAATAGATATAACAGTAATGAATAATAATATTATTCAATTATACAGTAATTTTAAAGACTAAATTTAAGTGAACATTAAATGACAGCAAAGTTTTATATTTTAAATATAAATACATAAGCATGAAAATAAAATGATACAATTAAATATTAGCCAATAAATAATGGTATATATATTGCATCCCTAGTGTTGTAATGGCTAAATTAGTTGTTGTTTTTTTAATGATGTTATATTAATTTAGACAACATACTATAAACCAAATGCACATTTTAAATTTAATACCAACAAGTTTATAGTAAAGTATAATTTCAATTCAATAATGAATCATTTCAATATTAATGCATCCCTACTTGATTCATTGCAGCTGGAAATGAATCATTAGCTCGTGGATCAAAGCTTGAATATGTAAAACAGTCCCTGCTAAATAAGTTACTGTAAAAAGTAAAATTGTGCACCACTCTCAAAGACTATGACAGCAGTCAATCCTGTCGACAGGCGAGCACTGGGCATGGCGGTACATGACAGTCGCAAAACGGCATTGTGGGAAGTGATGAGAGGTGCATGGTTTTAACGGAGAGGTCGTGCAGAGAGGTTGGGGGCACAAACAGGTTCTTTCAGGATTAAAGTCTATTCAAAGCGAGCTCCCAACTACAACGACTCACTGTCAAACCTTGAGCCTTTCTGTCAGATATAATAAAAGCAAGTTGGGCTCAGATTGGGATGAGAATGTATGGGGCTTTTTAATGCAATTCGGTCACCTGGGAGGCTGCAAGGCAATTGACACATGAATTCACCCATAAATACAAGAAGAAAAAAAACGTAATGTCTAACATAACGATTGGTGTGAGCTTCGCTTAGAAACTAATGTGAAGAAATAGAGGAACAAAATAAAGTAGTTTTAAGTAGTACATTAGGGAATCCTTGAGACACATCCCAGAACTCTATGAAGCACAGGTAAAGTTCAGGGCCAGCTAGAGAGAAAGGAAAAGTTAACTAGAACACTAATGAGTAGAGCAGGTACAAGTACATCATAAGTGTTTTGACAGGGGATTTTGAATTTGTCCTTGCTCAATGACCCTGAGAAAATGAATTAATTTACTGTGCCTGCAAATTACTGTCAGACCAGATAATGAAATGGCAGAAATGTCAATACTGATATTGCAGTCAAAAGCAATGCATATTATCCTAAATTATCCTGATTTGATTTAAACAGATCTACAATATTCAGAATATGTATGTAGGACAGAAGTATTTCAAAGCCAACCCCCCCCCCCACCCCACCCACCCCCCATCCCCAAAACGTAATTATCAGCCTTGCTTAAAACGTATAATCATTTTGCAAGAACATCATTGCAAAATTGCCATTGTAGTGATACTAGTGGAACTAGTGGATGTATAAAGATTCCTCAGGTTTTATTTTCTGTCTTGAACAATATATCTGTATTGCTAAACACTGTCACACGTTTGGCAGACGATTTTGTCCAAAGCGACATATTGTATTAAAGGTTCATTTAATTCCTGTGAATCATAACCATGACCTTGGAGTTGCTAATACATGCATACAGTTGAGCTACAGTTATGCATTTAAGGACAATGTTAAAGCGGGATACTCCACTTTTTTGGGAAATAGGCTCATTTTACAACTCCCCCAGAGTTAAACAGTTGGGTTTTACCGTTTTCGAATCCATTCAGACGATTTTCTGATATTTAGAAGAATATCAGTAACTAGCCAGTTTCTGGTCCCATTGACTACCATAGTATATATTTTTTCCTACTATGGAAGTCAATGGGACCAGAAACTGTCTGTTTACTGATATTCTTCTAAATATCAGAAAATCTGAATGGATTCGAAAACGGTAAAACTCAACTGTTTAACTCTGAGGGAGTTGTTAAATGGTCCTATTTCCAAAAAAAGTGGAGTATCCCTTTAAGGACAAGTTTAATTGCATACAATAAACCACCTGTGTAAATGTAAAATCTTGTTCCTATAGAGAAGCGCTGATGGAAAACACACTGCTGGGGATCTTTTCAGCCTGCAAAAACATCCCTGTCAAAGCCTTTTCAATGTTTTTAGTAAATCCTTAGTAAAAAGCTGTTAGTAAATCTGGCCCCAGGTGTCTAAAGTTTTGCAAAGACAGTTCTTACACATCTTTTCAAAATGCACTTACAAACAGAAGAGCAACTTCAAGCAGTCAACTTCATGACTGTCAGCCTTAGAAGAAAGAAGACCAAACACTTTCTGAGACAGTTTGTTTCTTTCTCTCGGTCTGAAAAGAACTGACTTAAAACATCCAATTGTGGACCGGTCCTGCTGAGGCTCCCATCGTATGCACAAATCAAACCAGACAGTTCCATTCCACAAAAAATGTTGCCCTTATTACCAAACCCGCTATTTACAAATACTCTCTAGATATAGAGTTTTCCCACATGGTTCAATTTTCATAAAGCACCAAGTGAGGTTATGAATAATGTGATGAAGCTGTCCTTTCAAAATGGTGCACTCTGCATATGTTGTGTATTCTGGATTTGCTCTTGAGTTAATTTGCCATCCCGAATTGATGATTGTGTTCCACTGGTGTGGGGGTCCTGTGTGACGACTGCATGACTGAAACGGGTCAGTGCTGTGAACGAGTCTGTTTCTCACTCAGCACAAGAGCTCAGAGAATTTATGATCTCTGGTGGTGTCAGATTTTCATAGACTATCACAGGACAAAAGGTTGATATGTGGCAATATTAAAGTACTTCATTCTATTCCATTAATGTTCAGAGACATAAGCAAGCAATTTGATTCACTATGTTGTTTAGATTTGCATAATACAATGCATAAAATCTAATAAAAACATAAGAAATTATGATATATCAACCAGTCAATACCTACATCAGTCCATGATATATATATGCTGATACATGTATGAGTATTTTTTTAAAGAATACATCACCTACATTTTTAATAGTTAATGTGCTTTAGCCATTCATATTAGTTCAATTAAATTTTGTTTTAATATTTGTATTTCGGTTTTAGTTTTATTAATTTTAATACTTCCACTTAAACTTATTTTATTTCAGTTAGTTGCCAAGGCAATATTTCTTATATATATATATTTGTTTTAGTTTATTTTTTTCATCTGATATTTAAATTTTATTTCAGCTTTATTTAAATAATGAAAATATTTTTTTTTAATTGCTTTGATTAACAAGTTAACAGTAACACTGGCTACAAGTAAATTTAGGCATGAAAACACTTTCATCTACATTCATTAAAATGGAAATTCATTTTGAGATTTGCAAAAGATTACATTTAATTAGGGATGCACGATATATCGGCCACATTATCGTATCGGCCGATATATTATCATTTTTAACGTTATCGTTATCGGCCCAACAAGAACATTTAGACGATATATAAAAACTGGTAAATAATGTATTATTTCCTTTAGCTGAGGCACTTTAGATGCGCACTATTCAACATGATGCTTTTAAATTGCTTGAAATACGATTGAAATATTTGACATTTTTTATTAAAGAGGAATAGCCCCTTGAGATGAGCCATCTCGTTTTCGAGGGGGTCCTCGATTCTAGATTCAAATAAAACAAAAAAACTGACCTTACAGCAGCTTGAATTTAACATAACAAATAGCAAAAAGCCAAAAAACAAAAACAAAAAACAAATACACAAGAAAAACAAACAAAAAAAAAACAAAAAAAATGCTATGCAGTAGTGCTATACAGCTAAATATATAAACCAAAACAAAACAAGACAGTCATTCATGCAAGACTCCCAAAAGGTGACACACTCCTCCCTAAACAGAGTAAACCATATCATTTCATTTCATTTGTACCAAGACAACATCAAAATACAGACAAAAACTATATATGTACCATGCCAAGAGAAAAAAAAAAAAAAAGTTACAGTCTTTTACAAATCACGTTAAAAAAGGAAAATCCAGTTTTTGCAAAACTCTGTCATATCGGCTACACAACATTAAAATAAGAACATCATTGTGTTTGTATCTTGGCTTTTAATGAGGAGACTTTTTCATAATCAGGCTCTCAAAAATTGTCCAAAAATTTGGATTTAGATTTATTTGCCAATATATCGGTTATCGGCTTTCAAACATAAAGAATTATCGGTTATCGGTATCGGCCAAAATTGTCATGTCAGTCCATCCCTACATTTAATATTATTATTCAATTGTTACTGTTTTTAAAATATAAACTAAGCAATCGTAGATGATGGCAAAATAATCTAAAATGTAAAAAGAAACAAATAATCATGCACAATTAAATGTTAACTGATAACAATAAATCAGCCGATATTTGCCAATATATTGTGCATCTCTAATCATCATGTCATGCTGAAACCTGCAACAATAATTTTGCATGTTAAAGAAGTACAAAGAAAATATGTTTCTCTTCATAACAGTGCAAACACAACATGTGATTAAAGTGTAACTACCAGAAAAGTTAAAAACAGAAATAACATCTGGATCACAAGGTCACAAAACAAACATCCAAGGTCACAGATTTTGAACAGAGTGATTTATTTGACTTTGAATATCTATTTTAATAATATTTAATATTCACCACAGCTGAAAGTCAATACAAACACTAGTTCGTTCAGGCCTAAAAGTTCAAAATGTTACCAAAGATCTCCCACTCCGCAAGGTTCGCAAGGTTTAGTCAATAAAGCTAACTTGTGATTTAGCCTAAAGGGGCCGTATCTGCTCTCCCTCCTCAGCCATGAGGAAAGCACATTCATTATCAGGCAGACTGGGATGTAAGCCTGAGTCATGGGCACATCTATCAAAGCTTAGAGGTGAGAGATTAAAGAGGCGACTGTCAACTTGCCTCTTGGTCAAACAGAATGCTGAATCACAAAATGGCCCCGGCAAGTAAACGAGACGAAATCGCATATGTGCATGTGTGTAGGTTTGTCTAAATTGTGTTGTATTGCATATAAAATACACCTCAGCAAGAGGATACACAACTGCGAGGCCATTTCAGTACAAGCTAACAAGGATAGGAAATGGAAGATGATTAGGGTGAAAAATCAGTCTTTTTTTCCCCTTTACAATACGCTAGCGAAGTATGGATGCTGATTAAAAGGCTTATTCGTTCCTTCAGTATCTTAGGTCAGTATTATAGAAGTGTTGTGCCTAGTGGCAAGATCAAAAGTGAGACGCACAGAAAAGACAAACAAGATACAAAAACAACCTCTCGTCTTGTGGGCTTACATGTTCATTAAGAGAATCCTGAATTTGCTCGAAGAACTGACTAGTTGCTCATGGGAGTCTTTGATGAGGCTCTGCACATTACAAGAGTACATAGAAAGAGCTGAAAGGAGACGTGCCCAAACAGAGATGGCAATCAGAGCGAGTATGATATAAAAAAAAAATATATCCAGCTGTCCTCAAATATCAAAGGCAGAAGAGAGTGAATGCAGAATGAAATCCTTGTACTTCCTCATCCAATTGATTACATAACTGAACTAAATAATTAGAATATTTATATATATATATATATATATATATATATATATATATATATATATATATATATACAGTTGCGCTGCTTAACATTTTTTTTAATACTGTATATCAAATATTTCATACCAGGCAAAAAAAAAATATATATATATATATATATATATTAAATCTCCCCTTTTGACTAATGCCAAAAATCAGAGAGGCAAACACCACTGCCACTAAATGTTATAAATAACTGGTCAATATAATTACTAATAAAAATCCTTTGGAAGCCCATAACTGCAATTCATAAAAACAGAGTTCATGTGAAAAGCTAAATATGTAAGCCACATTACAGAAACAAAGACAATTTGATGTGAAGTAATAAGCTTCAAATGCTTTCATTCCACGGTTAAACTAATTAACAAAATGCATAGGCAATTTCTTATCACAGACCATTTAGTCAAGGTTGAATTACTAAGGCCTTCAAGAGAAACCCAGATTACCAATTTGTCATCCTAAAAATGTCTCGTCCAACATGCAAAACTAATTTAAAAAGCCATTTTCAATTTGTAATGTATTGTGTAGAGTTATTTCGATGAAAATACATCAAATGTGAAGTGTCGGGAACTCTGGAAATGTCAATTTTCAAAAACGGTAAATAAAACGCTATTTTACTGTAAAAAATACATTAAATGCACGGTTAGATCTATTACAAGACACAGTTATTCACCGTATGTATGGAAACTTTCTGGTAACCAATTAACAGTTTTTAACCGTAGTATTTTTACAGTCTTTTGCCGGTTTAAATCACGATAATATTTTTCAGTGTACACATCAGATGTTTTCACCACATACTCCAACAAACAAAAAGAAAAGGGAATTTTGCATGTCAGTCTACAAATGATGCAGACAACAAACAGATGAATGATGAAGCAGTGATTGCATATCCTCAAAGAAGCATTATCAAAAATTTCCCTAAAGATGATGAAAGAAATTCAATCTCTTTAAGGGTAAAATGTATGAGCAAGTGAAAGGATTGCACCACGAAGCCAAAAACAATGTTGATACTGCATTTGCAGATTGCATAATCAACGTGCAGCACTTCTTCACTCTGCAGGAGTCTCAACCGACAGTTATTATTTTCACCATGTTGCAGAGAGGACGTGATGTATGCAACACTAATGTTTGACAGCCTCTTTCTCTGGATTAACACAAGAAGTCTGTCAGCTGTGGAAACTCAAGATTGGCAAGTTGATACCTCGAATCTAAACCGCAGAAAGATCTGCCAATTCCGTGGTGAAGGGCCCCCAGGGCTAACAATGCATATGTCCCATACAATCATCTCCAATATGCGTTTTACTGATAACATTCATACGAGCGCGTTCAAGGGCAGAGTGACAGAACATGTCTGTACAATTACAAACTCATTGTAAACGTATTCTTACCTGCCATAATAAGACGCAAGCGTCTCAATACAGCAAGAAACCTTCAACATGTGACAAATTCCTGAATTAAGAAATCGTATGAGTGGGTTCTAACTTTTCAGTGAATCACAAACTGGATATATTATATTCAATATTATATATATAGTAGTTTATTGCACCACTGACACCAAAAACTCTTTAAAATTATTTTTTCCTTGGGTGACCAAGATCAGTAGTCCGATTCCTGAATGAATCGTGGATCAAATCCATGACATTTTCCAAACCGATGGTCTAATCTAGATACATTCGACTCAGTGTCCGAATTCACAGACTAGTTTTCATTCACTCACTCTCTCAAGTGGACTATACAGTATTAATGGACTAATGTAGGGGAATAGAGAATGGGCAATTTCGAATACACTGCAACCACTGAGTGTGATTCACAAACTAATAACTCTTTTAGATGATTGGTTATTTTTAGTGAGTCTATTTAGCAATGATACGCATGATTCTAAATGTTTTTAGAGAATCAAAACCATTCGTGACTAATATTTTGCCCCTCCTGATGAACAAAAAGCCCGTTTTGTTTCTTTGTTTATCAATGTTGTCATATTGTAAGATGTAAATAAGTGTAGTTACTTACTAAAAGTTCATTGTTGTGTTTGTTTTTTCCAGATATTCAACGCATTCTCATCCTAGGGCGTCATATTTTGACATTGCGTCTACATCCGACGCACATGGCACCCTTTAGAGTCAATATAATGCTTCGGTTAAGGGTAGGTTTAGGTCTGGGGTAATGTTAGGGTTAGACCACTAGGAGGCGCCTTCTGGCCCATATATATCTGCATCTCATATTGACGCTAAAGGGTGCCATGTGCGTCAGATGTAGACAATGTCAAAAGCATCATTTTGAGACCGGGCTGAGATATTCCTTCCACACAAAAAATGCCCCACTCCTCAAGTTTGTGGTTGAATTTTTTAAATACGTTTTTTGAGACAAGACAAAGTGAAGCTTAAACAATGTCCCCCAGAAATGCTGCATTTGTGAGCATTTCTTCTGAATTAATGTACAGAGGAACCGTGGCAAACAGCATTACAGGGCAATCTCATTATTGGCTAAAAAGACAAAGTGATGAGTAACACCTGGGCTCAGCACCTCGCACTGTTCCCCATCATGCTCAGCCTCTTTTGTTTCTGTATGTGTAAGTGTGTGTACATGCATGTTTGTGTGTTTGTCATGGACCTCCACCCCACCTCAGCCCAGTTACAATAAGGCTAAAGGTCAGTGTGCTCTTTCTGACTGTGGATACAGCCGGTCACTGCAGAAGCTACCAAACGCAAATACCACAGATTCAAAATATATTAAAGTTATGTCCTTAAGACGTTTAGATGAACAGATTCACTTTAAGGGTATATTTTCATGACAACAATGTATCAAAAATGGAGTACAGACAACAACATTGTCAAAACGATCCCTGTTGAATTACAAGGATCTGCGAAAACGATAACGATTCAGTTGCGTAGAAACACTACGCACCTGAACAGTGAACACATAATAGACATTATGTAAACGATGTCACCATTTTCCCAAATTCACATTTTTGTAGTTTACACGGATACAATAACGGTATCGTTTTTAAAAACTTGTTTGCATTTTCTGGCCCCCAAAACACTTTTTGTGTGAACGGCCAAAACGGATACAAAGTTTTCAGTTTTTACAGTTTTTAGTTGAAAAGGTGTCATGTAAACAGTCCCTAAGTCTCATTCAAGTAAAGCATGTTGTGAACATGTTGTGAACAGTCAGTAACATAAGGTGCATGTCAAACACAAACAAAAACAGATTTAACTAAATAAAAGATCAAAAAAAAAAAGCAACAGACATTCCCTCAAAACTCCCAAGGGTCATTACCAAATATTTTACAGGACAGGAACTAGTATTGACACATTTAACATTAAAAACAGTAACACTTTATTTTAAGATACAGTAGTTACACATTACATGCACTTTATGTAAATGAATATCAGTAAATTATGCACAATTACAAGTAACAAACCCTAAAACTCTTTATTTTACAGTTTATTAATATTACTCAGTACTCATTTGAGTAGGTTCAATGTAACTACGTCATCTTAAAATAAAGTGCAACCTTAAAAAATATATATATGATTTTATATATTGGGAATTGATTGGATCAAGAAAAGTTTTATCTGTGAATAGTTTCAGTTTTCATTTCTTGAAAAAGTCCATGCAACATTGTTTAAAAGTTCTGGCTCAGTAAGTTGTTTAAAGAAATTAATATTTGTTTAATTAGCAAGTGTATTAAATTGACCAGGACAGTATAGAAAACATTTCTAGAGAGCCGGAGCTGATAAATAAAAATGCTTGATGACATAAGCTACAAATATCGTTGCTTCAGAGGAGGAGCTAGAAATATTTTTATTATTATCTTGTTCTAAATAAAAATAATGTGAATTTAGAGAACAAAAAAATGTCCATTTTGATTTCACATTGAGCTTGTTAGACTTTCCAAGTACCAAGTTGAACTTTAATATGTCTGCCATCTAGTGGCAAGACTCTTTTTTGCAAAGCGCTCTTGAAGAACGTCAATGAAGGACATTTTCTGCATGGTCAATTTCTAATTAAGATGCAATCAGTTCAATAACGATAGTGTACACAAAACAAGCCAACATCCATAAACATAATTTTCATGATGTCCCACACCACTTTACCTGGTATCCAATATCCCAATGCAAGTGCACACACATTTACAGTTGATTACAATCGCTCAATGGAGTTGATTCTAGGTCAGTGTTCATGCAAACTGTTGTCTGTTAAATTCATTAGGGATTCATGATTGACAGCGGAGGGTGAATAAACAAAGTGACAGAAAACTTAACAAACCGCACACAAATACAAACATATACAATAAACCGAGCCGCCGAGCCCAGTCTGAGCAAAAGCAATGCAAAGCTGAGCTGTAACCCAGATTAACAGACAGACAGGAGGCTGTAGCTCTGAATAGGACAGCAAACTGGCTGTGCAGTCGAGGCAGACAGGTCGAGATGGGAGGGTGTGGGGTGATTTTCGCAGAGGAAACAGCCTGCCTGCTCTCTGGTCGCTGTAGTGATCCACTAAACACTGACAACATTATGCTGTTCTTCCCTAAGGCCAACCATTACTGACAGGCCCCTGAGGCCTTCAACTGCACACGTGTCTGCTCCATGTGTGACATATTCATTTCTCTTTGTTGCACCAGCTCTCGGTCTCTCTTGCTTGTGCTCTCTTTTCAATCTCTGGTCCCAATGCAAATGTTGCATTACAGAATTTGCACATCTCTCGTTCTTTTGCGGGCATATTCAGTGAGGGATGGAGAGGTTATGTTTGATACAGCAGCAGTGACAGCCTGTGCAGGCAAGCGAGGCCTGCATGACGCAGTCAGTGTGTAACACTGTTTACCAAACAACGTGTCACTCTCCATGTTCATATAGAACAGAAAAGTCACATTCTGAGATGTTGTGCTTCTGGGTCCATTGCAACGGACACTGTGAAACATGCATGTCTTGTTAAAATAAATATTTGTCATTTAGAAATAATGCTAATAAAGACAATAAGGAGCTCAGAAAAACACAAAATGTAAGTGTATTTTCTCTAAGTAATCGATCTATATCTTTTAGATCAATTTTTCAATAATTTATTATGATTATTTTTTCATGTAATATTCAATTGATACTCTAGATCTTTGTATCAATAATATAATAATTCATGTTTATGCATTTATAATTTTTTTCTATCATTTAGAATATATGAAGAGTTCAGATGCAAAAGCCTCTAAATGCCATTTGAAATTTTCTTCTTTAATGATGATTTTTATCAAACTTGTATATTTAAGTTCAGTAATTTCACTTAAATAACAATTAATAGGTAATTATCATTGTCATTTAAGTGAAATCGCTGAACTTAAATATACAAGCTTAATAAAAATGATCATTCTAGAAGAAAATTTCAAATGGCACTTAGAGGCTTTTGCATCTGAACTCTTCATATTTCATTTTATGTATATATATATATATATATATATAAATGTATATATTTATAAATATAAATATAAATTATAAATGTCATATATATATATATATATATATATATATAAACAAAAAAAATCATTAATTATTTATTTGCTCATTCAATCTATTTACATATTTAGATCATCTCCTCCAAAGCCCAGATGTAGAATAATGCAGAACAATCTGGAAATTATTGTGCTGTGAAAACAATATGAAAGCTTCGAAAAATGTCTGTAACTTCTGGAGACGGGCTCAAAGTTAAGCTCTTGCTCAACGGTCACATGGCAGAATGCTGGATATTTTACAGACTGAGAGTCCCTGACATTTACATTTATCTGAGGAAAACACTCTCAGAATTGACTGTCGCAGGCTTTAGTGGCTTCTGCCTCTCTGCTGGCTCCAACTCTGGATGCCCTTTAACAAAAACCAATGAGTACAAACAATGCACCATTTAAAAAGAAAGGTAGAATGGTTGAAGCTTCAAACTAAAAGTTTAAATTAGTGCTGGATGCCTAAGGACTTGGGTAGAAAGCTTTGACAAAAGACATTGAGACAAAGATCTAAATTCAAAAATATTGCTAATATCTAATGGAAACCTTTAATGCCAAATTAATAGTGATACAATTAAAGCAATAAAAGCAAATAAAGACTTCCATTATGTTGAGCAGCTCTTGATTGAATTTTAAATTCAATTTCCATGTCCATTTTAAAAAGCATCCTGAAAAGTGGCTGAAAATCCTAAAGGCTGTTCAATTCCGATTTTTTTGGAATCGACTCGAATCGAAGAATGGAATCCAACGCCTCGGAGTTGAGAAATGGTTTTCTTTTTCAAATCATCTTTCAACGCTAAAATGGCTCACATTCAGTCTGGAACGCCTTTTCACGAAACAATTACCTAAACAAATGTATTTTTATCTTCTTGTATACATGTTTCACTCAACAACGGATGATCATACCACCGACACTTCTATGTTTGAGTCACAAGTGTTTACTATTAGTCACCTATAAATCACATTCAATTTTCCGAGTTTCTTCTCCGTAATACGATCCACAGCAGTCTCATGTGAAACAAAGGCACTGATCACAGAAACTCTGCACGCCGTGCTGTTTAATATCAAAATAAAAGCTTGCCTTTCATCTCAGCTTATTCACTGAGACCTGTCCCACGCATCCACTTACACTGGCTCAATTTGGTAGATGCAGCCCCTTCCCAATCAATCTCTTTGAGTGAGCCCTCGCGTCCAAAATAAGATGGGTTCATTTATAAAATCGCCTAACACGGCCAACTTGATTGGGACACACAACTGCCGCCTCTTGTTGAGATCACACACATCGCTTCAAAAGAAAACACACAAGACGGATGGACATTTGCATGACATACATATTTATGAGCCCCCCTTCTCCATCTCACTAAACTCAATACAGATCTTGCGAAGCTCACAGTCAGCCCTGACACAAAGTCACGCATGATTCGAATTGCAGCAAGCCACAGAGCCTCGTCTTTTTGAGGGCCATGTATGGGTGACGTGCTGTACGTGAATGCATAACAGGGTTTACTCAAGAGCACGCCGAATCAGCGATCCACCGCTGAAGTGCATTACCATTTTGATGGGTGCGGTGATGAGGATGGTGATTACAATGATGGTGCCGTTTATGGTGATTGCTCTCGGGTGTAATCCTACAGGCCCGTGCTCAACGTGAATGAGTGGCGGGATGGGCAGGAGGTGGTTGAGAGATCTATTCAGGGGTGGTGTTTGGGGATTCAGATAGGACAGGGGCGGATGGAGGTCATAACAGCAATGCACGCCGTCGCCAGAGAAATCGCACAATAACGCAGCTATGATCCACATTCTGTGAGTAACACAAAGATATAAATAGCACTAACTCGCATATGAAATGCCATGGGGATGTAAAAGATTTGTGACACTTAGTAAACCGTGACAAAATGATACAAATCTCTTAATCCAGGGGCTTCCATGCAGGGGAAAAGTTCAGAGCAGGATCTGATGACGATGATACAATGAAATATTCATAAATGAAAATATTGTTTAATAACAGATAATACAACAAATCAATAATAATAATAATAATAAGTATTATTGATACAAATTCATAAATTAAAAACGAACGTAATTAATTTGGGCTGTTGACGTTAACATGTTAACGTAAGCGATTAATTCAAAATCCTCAAATTAATTTAACACAAATAAATTACTAACGAAATTTACGTCATGCAGTCAGATGGTGCAAGCACCTACCCTGGAAGGTGGAAATTCATATTGCAACCTAGCCTGGGTTTTCCCATACTGCCTTTGCGTATAGCGTGATTTTATTTCGCCTCAGCAAGGGGACCAATCACAGAACGGGGAGGGAGCAGCAAGGCGATGACAACGTCTATGTGACACTCAGAAGCAGTTTGTTTATATCCAACATGGCAGCAGACGCGAAGTTACCTTTTGATGCAGCCTTAGATATTGTTCTAAAGAACGCAAATAAATCTCTGACCCATTGTCGTCTTCCTCGTATAATTTCGTTTGCTCTAAATACTCTACATATCTGGTATGGCTATGAACTGTGTATAGGTGCATTCGTAGCACCCAATAAACGGCTCTGGCATTCATAAACCACGCCTCAAATACGAGAAAATGAACATATTGTTCCCAGACCACGTCTCGATGTCAAGACATGGTCTAACATTAGCCAGGCTAATTCAAACCATTTAATCAGAAAAGAGAAAAGAAAAAAAAAATCCTGTAAAAAAAAAAAAAAGATAATTTTCTGCCAGCTGGGGTGCCAAATAAACAGTAAATTTCCGTTAATAAAATATTGTTTATAACTGTAAATTTACGTAAACTCTTGTTTTATAGTGGTAATCGTGAGCAAAATTCACTTTTATATAGTGTTTGCATATAAATGTGTCTTTGCAGTGTGTGGACACAATGGGTCTCATTCATGAAACATTCGTAAATATACGAGTGATTTGCGCGTAAAGGGACCTTCCCGAAAACTTTTCTCCTGATTCACAAATACTTCGTAAACGTCAGATGTGATAGTGAAATGTGTGTGCATGCGTGTTAATGAATTCCAATCAGTCGTAAATTGGATGCGCGTGCACGTTCATTCTCAATTACCATAAATCCCGCGGCTGCCCATTATATCCGACTGACATCTTATATACGCATATAATAGCTATCAGAAGTTAATTTAAAACGCCACATTTTATTTTTAAGCGTACTAGTAGCATATCAGGTCCTAAAAAAAGGAAGCTTGGCAGCATATTACAGATGCAGTTAATGGAGTTTCATCTGTTAATCGAACAGTCCTAGAAGTGAGAAGAAAATGGTTTGCTTGACAGCAAAAAACTAATTAATTCAATTCGGAAAAATCGTATTAAAACTGGAGAAGGACCGCCATCGATCACCAGATCTGCTATTACTGGCTAAAAAAAAGTATGTAATTACTATATAAAATATTTTTTTCAAAATGCTGTTTAAATATGTACCCATTGGTGAATTAAAATGCAGCCTTATTAATGAGCAAAACATTCAGATGTTAAGCACACCATTTACGTGTGGCTGGGAGCAGGTGTAGATTTCTTGCATACCAACTAACATTTGGAAAATACGAACATTTTAATGAATCCGAAAATTTACGCCAGAACCACTTTACACACGATTTACACACAAATTCGTTCTGCTCGTGTTTCATGAATGAGACCCAATGACCATACAATGAAAAAAATCCATTCACTCCTTTTTTATCCTCAAAAAGTCTACACAATCTCAATAATCAAGCCGTTTGAATTCGTCATGATGTCATATTGCTCATGCTCCGCCCACTGACTGTCCCATATTACCATATTTTCACCCTCAGCCATTTGTATACTGTCCACCAAGGCATCATCACTCTACGTGTCTTTGTGTCGACACGCCCCATGGAAGAGGGGGTGGTGTCAGCATTTGCTCATTATCATTTAAAGAGACAACGGGTCGCTGTGAACGGAGCTGTTTTTGAGGAGCTAACAAGAGTGTTGTTTTACACACCCATTGAGGAATTTTAACCAAAGTATGTTACAAACTTTACATGAAGACACTAAATGGGCATCCGATGACCCCTTTAAAATAAAAAGCCAAATTCCTGGGAGATTTTCAGCCCAATGATCCAGTAGGCGAATTCATTCAAACAATCAGTCCAAAACATGACATGTACTGTACAAATGCAAGGCTATGAGGCATAGACTTACCGTGTTTTCAATGGCATCCTCTGTAAAAAACTGTCTAAACAACTCATATTTTCTGTTGTTTTTTTTGCCTAAAGAAATTTTTGAAGAGAAGAGATGTATATCCCTTACACCCTCGCTTTCATTCCCGATAAAAATCAAAGATGGCGCTGCCGTGAATAAGGTCTATAGAGACTCAAAGTTGCATTTTCAGTGAATTATTCATTCCAGTTCTGGGTTTGACTTTAAAACACAAGCTCTGTCATATTCTGTTATCGTTACTGAAGAGTGCGAGCCCTCGCTGTGAGAAATACAGCCTGAATGGAACGCCAAAACATCCCAACGTTGGCCAGATGATCATTTACGTTTTTCGGCTGTATAAAGCAAACCAGTGTCTTGCTATTGCTAATGTTTGTTTTGTTTTTTTTATCACTGATCTATATAAATGAAATTTATATAGATCAGTAGTTTTGATGGATGAGGATTGCAAGAATTATTTTATTCTATTGTCAACATAGTTGTATACCTCTCTTTATTCTAAACAGCATTCTAAACACCGAGTACTCTAACGGATATAAAAAAGGGCAACATAATAATATAGCTACCTTTATGTTCACGTAGGCGGTCCCTTGCAAGGGGATCATCATTAAGAGCAGCTTTCTTTAAAATGTCTGGCAATACAGTAGGTAGGCCTACATATAACAGTGTGCAACCTAATAGCTTATTTAATAAAGCACACTTCTGTTAGGCTACTTTTTTTTATTTCTAATCAGAGTATTCAACATGAAAGGATTTATTACACAGGGACCATCCCACTGGAATGTGAAGGCCAAACATGTGCTGGATTTCTGAAAGGAGTTGGCATAATGAGGCTTGAACACAGCCTGTGCTTGTCTGAAATTGCTAAGAAATATCTCTCACATTCTCACAATGATATCTCAAGGCTGCAAATATAATGCCTTAATTGCTTGTGTGATCAGAACAGCAGTATTTTCACTGGAGGGCTTGAAATGAATAAATTGTGCTTTTTCTTCTTGGAAGAAAAAAATATGCAAGTGGGTTTGATTTCAATGTTAAATAATATGCAGTCTTCAGTGTAGGCTAATATGTTATTTCTCTGCAAACATTGAAGTCAGTTAAAGTATGTCTGTGGTGAATGAATTAAATGACAAAATAACATAGGAATAGACTACAGGAGAACTATATCTAATGTACTGTGCCACAAAAGATGCGGATATGTCACTAAGCACCCAAAAACTGCTAGTAATGTTTGCTACTTATTTTTGTGAATCAGTGCTCTTGGCATCAAAACCAAATACTGATCCAGGTCGGATATAACAGTGGAGAAGAGATGCATGCTGTCAACTACTGTATAAAGCTAGATTTCACAAATTATAGCTTTTAAAATAGCCAAAAACAATAAAAGAGACACAAAATTGCCCATAATATTTAAATATGCAAGAATATCCATGCATAGGTCCCATATACAGTAGGTTAATAATCGATATTGGTTTTTTTTAGGGCTGTGCAAAAATTAATTGCGATTAATCGCATCCAAAATAAAAGTCTGTGTTTACATAATATATTTGTGTGTGCTGTATATAATTATTTTGTATATATAAATACACACACATGCATGTATATATTTAAGAAAATGTGTTATTCATATATAAAATATTTATATTCATATAATATAGATTATGTATTTATAAATATATACAGAATTTAAGCGCAACTAATTCTTAAATATATACATACATGCATAGGTATTTATATATAAAAAATAATTATATACAGCGCACACAAATATATTATGTAAACACAGAGTTTTATTTTGGATGCGATTAATCGCAATTAACCTTTGCACAGCCCTATTTTTTTTAAACATAATATCAGTAAAGTTCATTTGTAAAGTTCATTTTATCTATTATCTATTAACACTCATTTTAAGTTACACACAAATAAATTAATAACACTGAAACATAATATCTATTTTTCAGACTTTACATCAAATACGATAGATTGACACATTAACAAAATGATTTTTATATTTCATTTTGTTGTCGTTTGAAGGTTAAATCGACTGATTTTTCGGACTATTCTTTCATATGCCACGCATTACAGTGTTAAACACTGGTTTACCAACTTTAAAATAACCTAATTCTCTACGGTCACAACCAAGAGCAATACCTATAAATTGCGCAAAGATGTTTTACAGGTGGGTTGTTGGAGCTAGATGGGGCTTTAGAGAGAGTGAGAGGGGAGAGTCTCCAAACATTAGTATCATTGATTTACACAGCCTCCTCACAGCAAGTGCCTCACAGATATACACAAGTTTATTAATCAAATCTACCATGAAACCCCAGCACTACGTTGGACAGATGCTCAGTTCTGCTTGGTGAAACACTGCATCAGCACCTCTGATTTTAATGTAGCTTTTATTAAAGCAGTACATGAAGTCATCCACATTTTGAAGCTTTGATGAGCTAGCCGTCTGTACTCCATGCAACTCAACAAGCGAGAACCCGTTGTGAATAAAACTAATGGCTAATTTGAGTGACGGATTGGGCCGAAGAGCCACCTGCACAATCTTACGGCGCCGTTCCAGGTGGGATGGGAATGGCTGCCTGAACTACATACATCATTGAGTAAAACACAGGTGGCCTTTTACTGCTTAGCTGGGATTTGGCAAACAAGAAAAATGTAATCAAATGCAAATTACATACTATTATATGTTGCATACTGTAGTGTCAATTAAATCATTACCAAGACAGATTCCCAAGGTGTAACAGTTCCGCAGGCTCTGACTTTGGCAATTTTTTTTTCTGATTTCCCCCTCCATCTCTAAATTTGCATTCATTGAGGCAACTCTGGATTTTTTTCCTCCGGAAGATTTCCCTTAGTCAAACATTCATCTTCACACACAGTCGCTTTCCTTCAGCTTACTTTCCCACATCTAATATTTCAGTTTTTCATCAGCTAAATATTTAATCTTTTAGCAGCTGATCTTTGAATGGTTTATTAAAATGTCACACTTGAACTTTAACTCAGTAACCCTCAGGCCTCTCCAAATCAGTTTTATTATTTTGAATTAATTGACTATATTGGACACACTATACCGCTGTTCTTTTAAACGTTCAATTAATCAAAGAATCATGAAAAGTATTAAAGTTTCCACAAAAATATTGAGCAGCACAACTGTTTTTAACATTTATTAAAATAATCAGAATCAGAATGCCAAATCAGCATGTTAGAATGATTTCTAAAGGATCATGTGATGCTGAAGACTGGAGTAATGATGCTGAAAATTCAGCTTTGCCATCACAAGGAATCATTCGTTTTAAAATACATTAAAATAGAAAATTTTTAATTGTAAGAATATTTCACAATATTACTGTTTTACTATATTTTTGATCAAACAAATGCAGCCTTCGTTAGCATAAAATACTTAAAATCTTACCGACCCCAAACATTAAAAATAAATATAGACGGTAAAAATGTACTTTGAGTCTTTGCATATATATCTACATACGATTATATTCTACAAACCTACGATACATGTGTGTAATCTTTTACAATGTTCACTTTAATTCCACCCAGTTACCTTTTGACAAGCACTCAATGTCATACAAAATTGTCTGTCTTGCAATTATCATTCCACTTTTAATCTCCGTCTCCCAGAAAGTGTACAGAAAAGGTCCAGGACAGGAGTTAATATGACAAATGTGCGCAGAAAACCACTGTCTCCTGATAAATCATGGACAGTTCCGCAAAGAATTCAATTTTTCTACTGTAAAGGTCTGGCTTTGTGCCCAAAATGTGATTGAAGTAGTACAGTGGACATTAAAAGTCCTACCTGCTCTTTAACGGAGGCTAGAATGGCAGAGGTGGTCTCCGTCTCAGATCCATTCCCATTAGAAGCATTCAGTCCTGGGCTGAGCATGGTGGCGTTCTCTGCTTCAGCAGGCTGTTCTGGAACTGGCATGACTTCTGGGGAAAACAAAATACAAAATACTTCGTCATTGGACTTCAACACGGGAGCATGCCAAAAAACGTGTAACAATCCTAAAATGATTAGTTTATAAAGAAGACTGATCTGGTTCTCTAATTCTTAATGTTACTATTTTTAAAAATGCTTGACCATTTTGAACTTTCATGTCATTCCAAAGTCTGCGGAATGCAAAATAAGATAATTTGAAGAATGTTGGTAACCAATTATTTTTGGTACCCATTGACTTCCATTGTATTTTTTTGTAAAATGGACATACAGAGACTTGATAAAGTCAATGTTGGAAACCAAAACTTTTTGGTTACAAATATTGTTCAAAATATCTTATATGTTCCACAAAAGGGTGAGGGTGAGAACATGATAGATTTTTCACTTCATGAACCTAAAATTATAAATATAGTTTTGATAATGAGTCAATAAGATAAGTTTGAGGATTTATTTGAATGCTGAGAGTCTGAGCCTCCCACACCTCTTTGGATCTAGATGAAATAAGCAAGTGACACATTTTAGATTAATAACAGTGAAATCCACCAAAAGCAAATAGCCAGGCATTTTCAGTCTAATCTAATGTATTAGTTATTTCATAAACCCCCATGGTCTATTTACAGCAGCAAATGAGCAAATGTCAGGATGTAGAAAGTCATGATTGATACAACCAATGAAGCATCTGTATTGATTAGAAACAGATTCCAAATAATAACTGTGCTGGGCATTAGCTGGACTCAGATCAAGATAAATGGTTATGTAGGACAATCTCTGGATATTTTGTCACACTCAGTGGCGGCTGCGGCCAAGCCTGCCAACTTTGTTCCCTTGTTAATAAAGATGACTTGCCTCATCTGACACGACAGCGTACCTCTGCCTGGCGTTCTGAAAATCAGATTATGCCTCCTTAAACCAGCATTTCCACACTGTTTACCTTCCTCCACTCTTCCCTTCACACATGCTCACATAATTCACACCAAAGCTTCTAAATGCACCCACAAGAATAAAAGACTAATAAAATAATTCAGATGTTTATACAGACATCGTGCAAAGTGCTACAACACTCAGATGTGCAAAGGGATACCTGCCAAGCAAAGTCCAACTCTTGCACTGATTGCAAATTATTTGTTTTGTGACTCACTGACACAAGTGGAGGACTATGCTATTATTAAGCTATCACATGACTTCAGAATACTTGGAATATAGCACATAAGTTATATAAACTATGTTTAAGATATTTTTATGGTAATTTCGTGTCAATAAAACAAATGTATACAGGTTTGGATAGAATGACATGATGAGACTGAGCAAAAACATTTGGAACACATGATTTTTTTGACCAAACTATTGCTTTAGTACAAGAACTGGGGCCGTATTCACAAAGATATTTATCTTACCACTAGGAGTACTCCTAAATCGCACTAAAATATTTTAGCAAGGAGTTCTCTTAAAAGTTCACAATGCCTTTCAGACCTACTCTTTGCAAAGAAAAATGACAACTCCTAAACTAAGAGTGAGTCTTTGTTGCTATGGATGACGTCAATTCGCATGCACAAGCTTCCTCGCAATGATCAGGGTAAGTCATGAATTCAATTCAATTAAATCAAGGTAGCCTATACCCAATGAAAACCGCCACTTGTCTAAGAATGAAAAACGACACTTGCATGAACATTTGATTGGTTAATTGACATCCTAATATCCTAAATATACTACTTTTTAGTAGTAATGTTGCTCCTTTTGAAGTAATGTAATAGTTGAATGACAGTGTATTGTGAACTCCCTTAAACAGAAAAGAAAGCCAAAACTGGACACAGGATCAGTTACTGCTGCTGGCCCAGTTGGTGCTGAAAAAAAAAACATAATAAAAGGGAAAGGGTGCTACAATCCTTTGTGAATAGGTCTTAGTGAGATAAGAGTCCTCTCGACTACTTTTAAGCTGTCTCAGACTTAGGTGCTAGTTTTAGGGCTAAAATGCACACATTATTTGTGACACACACATTATTTTTAGGATTTGCTCCTATAATCGCCAGTTAGAAACTACTTTTAGCCTTAAAATTCTTTGTGAATACGGCCCAGTTCTTTCGAGCTGTAGTTTTCCCTGCCTGCTGTCTTGCAGTTTTTGGCACCTCCTTCTTCATCCTCACATTCTGGCTCAGCAGATTTTTCATGCAAACAAATGTGTGCTGCTGTAATGTGTTGCCGCATCTTTCAATGATACAGCTCATTTCATTCACTGCAGTTTGCCCTGGTAAAGGTAATGCGACCATATTCTAAACCCTGGGTACAGTATGTTGTGGGCAAATGGTGCAATGAAATATCTCTTGCCTCTGGAGTGGATTGCACTGTGCCCTTTTTTCTATAAACAGAGAGGATATTCTCTCTTCTCATACATTAAGCACTAAAACGTACTTTATCCAATTAGACCTCGGTCTAAAAGGTCATTTCGGAGAGTAAACAAACACAAGGATAAAAGATAGCCTACAAATGATCTAGTGAAACACACAGGGCTAGTGTGACTTATTCGGAAGGGATCTCAGTGAATCCGTGAATAAATATCTTCAATATGGTTAACCAAGTGAGAGAAAAGGATCATTGTTTGTTTGTTTGCTGTGCATTTGTATGTTTATTACAGTGCCCAATGTTAGCTTAGCAACATGCTAACGATAAACTTCATTGTAATCAATTGTAACACTAAATAAAGTGCTAAAACGTTTTCACTCATGCATTCAGAAACATTGTGATGGTTATCTTTTGGTTAACTAGACTGGACAATAGGGAAAAAGCCATAAACATTGTCAGTGTGCCAAGAGCTAAGTTGATGCCAAGTGGGCGTTCTTTGTCTGTAAATGGAAGGGGTCAACAAGCCCTTCTAAAAATGATCATCTCCCTCAGCCTCTCTCATCAGGGGTCTCAGATGATACAGCATGCTACATGACAGGAAATCGAATGAGGTTCATAGGTTACAGTTACTGATTGCATCGAACAAGCTGCTTGATGCCTCATTATGAATGCAGACTGACAACATATACATCAGCCCTCCCACCCAAATAACTCCAACCATGTTCAGGGAAAGCCAGAGACCAGAGACCAATTATTTAAAACACACTTGACATAATGTCAGTTTTAATGGGGTATATATATGTATATATGAGAGAGAGAAATAAGGAAACAAATTTTAAGGATGAATCCAGAAAGACAAGGATGACAAGACAATCAAGGTGGATTAGTTGAACAAAGATTAACTTCATAAACTGATGTGCCTTTATAACATGACAGGCACACAAAAGACGGAATCGGAATGAGAAACTCACACATGGAGATAAAAATGGAGAAAGTGAGACAAAGAATCTGGAAGAGGGCCTGGAAATTTTGACAGAAGGTGCAGACAGACCCATTGTCACCCTGGCTAAAATAAGGCTGCCAGGTTGTAACCGTCGATGAGCCTCTGTCTCATCAACGCTTGGCACCTTTACTGGCAAACAATCCGCTGTTGCTCCAGCCTGAACCCGAGAGCAGTTTGGCAGGCCAGTGAATAGGAACTGATTGAGCCTTGGAGTTGTTATCTATCCTCTGTCTTTTGGCCCCAACGTGGCAAGAAAGAGTTAGAAAACACTGGGACATGGGCTGTAGGCGTGAGAGACAAGGCTTCTGGTATAAGTCTTCTCTAGTCACGTAAAGTTGGTTTGTCTTGCGAGCCAAGGGAAAAAACAAAATATCATATATTCTCAATATGACAGGTCAAAATGATGCTCTGCCTACCTTTATTATTAACATTCCACCAGGATAGTGACTCACTACCCACCTCACATCATTAATCTGTCAGGAACACAGTTTATTGCTGATTCTAAATTCATAACTACCCGTGCAAGCTTTGGTATAGTCAATATAAACATTTACAACCAGGGGCATCAAGCAATTCAGTAATAATGCAAATTAATAAATCAAATCAGCATTATAGGAACTATCAGTGACGTTAGTGTACGTGGATTGGCACCCGCCATTTTTAAAACAGCTATATGCAAACACACAGATTATAGCCTATTTACTCCAGAAACTAACTGCGAACATGGAAAACAGTGACCTTAACCTTTATGCGGAGGAGAAAATAAAACACAACTTTGAGGGGACCAAGCCAAACATGATTATGTATTTCTGCTCAGCTACTGTAGCAACAATGTACACCAACCACACAGTACACTCGAATAACTTTTCATATCATATACTGTTCATAACACTTCTATCTAATAATGTATTTAGACAGGACTTTTAGACAGATCGTAAACTATAATGAACATGGAGAACGCGAGCACTGTTTGTTTGCTCAGGCTCTGGGGTTCTGACTCTGAGCGCCGTCAAAATAAAAGTCACAACAACGAGCGCTGCTTTACGTCACTTTAGAGTTCCTATTGGCGGTGCGAATGCAACAGAAAAAAAAATTTCCTATGGGAACCATTAGTTCTCGGGGAACCACCCTGGTAGTTAGTTCCTAGAACTAAGTTTCTATAACTATCCTGTGCGAAAGTCCGTTATCATTTAAAAAAAAAAAACATGCACTTTAAAATCGTGTAAATGTGTGAAGCGTGTGAACAGCCAAAACACATAATTTTTTGTTGTTGTTAAGAACGGTTTTGAGTAAATGGCCCCTTAGCAAACTACTTCCATTCTGAAACACCATTGAAACCATTGTAACTGTATATTACAATGTTATGATAAGTTTTATGCCTTTCTCCACTGACGTTCTGAGTTGTTTTAAAATGCAGAATGAGACGGTAACTGAGACGGTTTGATAACATAGTCAAGCAAAAGGCTAAATTAATTCCCGTTATGTGTCCGACGTTGTAAATAGCGATACAATAGAGAAGTGTTTACTTCAGTAAAGTTAACCGACCAAGTGGATCTCTGAGCTCGTGTGAGTGGGTGGAGGCGGGAATAATTCCCTTATTCATGAATGCGAGTACACTAAATGAAGCAAGGATGTAAAGTTACATTCAAGCTAGGGCTAGGATATTAAATCGTGATCGTAAACGCATAGTGAATCGAGAAATTATTCGGGGTCGATTCTGAATTTTTCTAAATGAGTCTGAGAATGTACTTGCATCGAATGCTTTTATGACACGAGATTAATGTAAAAACAGGGCCTGAGTTGATTCGAGAGAGAATCACGATGCATTCAGAAAATAAAGGAATCGTTCCACTTATCGCGATGAATCGATGTATTGTCCCAGCTCTAATTCAAGCTATTTTAAGAAATGAAGAAATTTTCTTTCACTGGAAAAAAACATAAATATGTCATTTGTGTGATCAAAGATGAGTTTTAAGGGATTTAGTTATTGACTACAGGGGGACTTTAAGCAGACTTGGCCTTTCAAAGTCATTTCAAAGGTGGAGATTTTTAATAAAATAATAAAAAGAGAAGCATTCTCTTTTTCTTTAGAATGATGTGCACTGATTATACACAATAAGACCAATGTGTATTAGTACACTAACCACATCGATTTTGAGTTCATGTTGACTTCAAACAAGTAATCTATTATATAACAAGAGACATGAAAATCATCCCAAAAATCAATGAACAGCTCCATGCTTCTCTCAGAACAGCCGTCCTGACAATGGAAACCCAACGGAGTGGGCAGAATGTCTCTCAATCTCATTCTCTTCCACCTACTCTCCTCTTCCAATCATTTCCCTGCATATTGCGCATGTCTTAGGGTTGGTTCTGGGCAGGAAGTCTGGCAGCCACACTGCCCTCCTTCCCACGCGGCTTGTGAGTTCCATCCCTGAGTTAATGCTGCAGGAAGCCAGCCAAGCGCCCGCATGCAACAAACAAACATCCCAGAACAAACCAAACAGCGAGAGCAAATCCTGGAAAGAGTCACACATCACCCTGCAAAGAGCTACATTTACCCAAAGGGAAAAAAAAGGTGGCAAAAGGGTTTCTTCGTCATAACTCTTTAACATAGCAGTCTGATCACATAAAATGCTGTTCAACACTGTAGTTTGTGTAAGGCATCTTTAGCCAAAGGCATCTGACATGTAATTGCCGTTCCTCTAATATGTGGTCCATTGAGCCGGCTGTCTGAGTTAATTGGTTAGGCCTGATCCTTTAGTCCTCAAGCTTAGATAAGAAAGTGGCTGATGAGCTAAACTGGGTAACAGAGGATGACATGTTTGTGAATAACATTGTGTTAAATTATCTGTTTCACATCATGATGTTGCTAAAAGTTACTAAAAGTTATACTATATATAGAGTTTGGAGCCAGTATTTAAAATTTTTTTTTTTTTTTAGAAGTAAATACTTGTTGAGCAAGGATGCATCAAATTGATCCAATATGACAGTTATCATAGTAATCGTCTGCACCATCCTGCTTTCAGAAACCTCCTCCACCTGCATTTATTTTTTAATCCAAAAGAAAACTCAGGGAAACAGATTATAGAACCATCAAACATTGTCAACAAGGAGACACTTAATATAAAGTGGGAGCACATTAAAAATGATCCAGCTGCAAGAAGAAACTTTAACAGCCAAGGTTTGATAAATACCTTTTAGTTTTCGTCTCCAATCGAGCAACATGTCAACAAACTTTGCACTCAAGTAGTTTGACAGCTGATCAGACAACTTCAGGTCCACTCTTGAGCCACAAAAAGTCAAAGCAGCTTCAATGCACACCGTGCAAACAGTCACGCTAGGCTACGCTCACCCCTTTGGAGGGAAACATCTCCAGAAGAGTGACACCGGCATGCTTTCTTTCTTCCTCCCTCCCGTCCCCCCCTCCTAGGCCGTGCTAGGCAGTTGTCGAGAAGGAGAGGAGAGAGTTTTTATCTCATCCATACCCATGGTCCCTGCCCAGGTGCGCTGGCGCATCACTTTATTTTGCCTGCACTACTCAGCCTGTCTCCACTAAAACCATCATTGACGCACTGCTGTCACAATGAACCAACCCATAGCTGTTTCTCCACAACACCCACCTTCTTTTGCTTTTTCTCCTTTCCATTCCCTGCAGCACACTCACCCGGACTCTCAAATCACTCCCACCATTTATCCTCCTCTGTTCGACTCCCATTTGCTCATTCCTTTAAGCCTTGAAGTAACATGCAAACCTTGGTTAATTTTCAAGTTGTGGTTCCAGGCTGGTTTAGCTTCAGGACCCAGATTTTACATTTTATCCAACACTTTACCAAATCTGTTCTATACAAAAATGAATTTCAATGGTTTAATGCTCTCAGCAGTTGATAAATGTGCAGAAAACACATTGTGGCTGGCTCAAACCATCTTTATTCACATTGCAAGTAAATCCTATTAATGTAGTCTAGGTGAAATTTCATTATACCAAGAAGATCTACCAAACATGGCATTTGACCCGTAATTTTTTATATAACATAATATACTAAATTATACTGAACTGTAATTTTCTGGACAATTTTCTACGGACCCCTTAGCTTCCCCTTGTGGTCAATAGTTTAAAAACCTTTGGTCTAGAGCATCCTGAAATATGCATGATTTGTTTTTCATCAAAACAATAAGGTATTGTATTCCTTTAGTCATTCTGTCCACTAGATTCATGCAGAACAGGCCACTATGAAAAAAAAATGAAATCTAATCTATAAAGCTATTAATGTTGCATCTCTAAAGAGAAAAACTGTCTTGTGCCATTATTATTTATCAACGCTGCAGTCGTAATGCCATAAGCGCACGACATTCAATTTCAGCCTGGTAATATGTAGAATAAACAAAGCCTTCTTATCAGCATTTGGGTCATCTTGTACATTGCTTTATTTTTCACATGCATTGAAATCCGTATACCCTTCAATGCATTGAGATATAGAAGTGCATTTCAGACCTGGAGAATGGATATTACATCCCTGCAGGGAACACAAGACATGAGCTAATAGGACAGGTGGATGTGTACAAAATAAACACAGAAGTTTTCATTTTAAAGGTGTAGTGTGTAATTTTTAGCAGCATCTAGCGGTTTGGTTGCGAGTTGCACTAAGGGCTCATTCCCAAAGCTAACCCCTCTCGTTCGAAGAAGCTATGGTGGCTAAAACAGGACAAACATATTGTCGTCTGAGACAATAGCCAGAGTAAGCCAAGAGTGTGTTGTCACTGTTTCTGTACCACAGTCCATTATTAACCAAATCATGGATAAAGTTTACATAGCTATAGTCAGGTGAGCATCAAGGGTCTTAATATATAATATAATAATAGTAATCAGAAAATGGTCTCATGAATGTAACCAGCACATTTCTCCCCCACATAGCAAACCCATAATACAGCAAGGGAGATGAACCACATGAAACTATGCAACTATATATTTTTTTTTCCTAACAATGTAGCTGGCTAATATAAGCTGTTAGCTGGTTAAAGCATAAAGCCTTGTTTAAACTTGACGCGTCGACATGAGCTCAAAGGTGTGCGTGGCAAAAATGACGTGATAACAGGGCACGCGCCTCCGCATCCCCTAGACACCATTTACTAAACACATTAGGCTTTTTTCTCTGATTTTGAAAACTCGCGATCGACTTGAAAATGCTTCCAAGATTGACTTGTCGACCGTGATCAACGGGTTGGTAATTCCTGTAACATACTGTTTTACAGTCAATGACTAATCAGTACTAATCAGCTGTCTCACGAACGTAACCAGCATCCCACATAGCACATAGAACTATGTTACATGAAACAATCCAACTACATATTTTACACCACTGACAAGGGTAAAGTCACTATACTCACGGTGTCTATGGCTAGCTTCTAGCTTTCTGCTGCTTCTCTTTCAAGGGAGAGACGAAACGCGTTCTGTAGCGCTGTTTGTTTGCTGTCGGCCACGGTAGAAACATGACGTCACAATATGTAGACCTTCATAAAAGGGGGTGCCCGCGGTTATGTAGATAAATGTCTCATTCTAAGTTAATAAAAACTTTAAGGTTTATTAATTAAGTTCTTTATACACCACTGACAACATAGTTGTAGATGTCATATTGCATTTCAGTTAAATACTCAAAATTATTACACATTGCACCTTTAATGCGAACAGAGGGTATGTGCATGCATTTGAGTCCTCCATCATAACATAGAGTATCTAGGAGGATTGCAGTATACATGTTTGACTCACACACCCAGAGATCTGCTGCGCTGATCCAGAGCATGAAATCCCGAACATGCAAATCTCCACTAAGGGCCTGAACATGAATTTTTTCCTTATCTAACACAAAAACCAAAAGCTTAGCAGTTATATTGATGCATAAGAATGTATTCTCCATGGATAAGCCTTATTCATACAGTATGGCCTTCTGATGCTGTATGCTGACCAATTATGCAACAACTTTAGTGATTAGAAAATGCTGGATGTCATAACAGTTTCGTGTGAAACAGGGTTCTCACATCTGACCAGTGAATTTCCAGGCTCCAGGCAGAAAACATTCTCTACTGCTTAGTTTTTTTTAAGTTTTAGTTTTTTTTACTATTATTTTCTATTGTTATATGGGCACCAAGACATGATTTGGCCATATGGTGCTCCATATGTTTGTACACCGGTCCGGCACCACGCAAAATCAAGGGTTTTCTCAGGATATCTTTGTGCTTAGCCTTTTCAGCTCATAGCAGGGCCATAACCACCATAGACGCTGAGAAATGGTCAAACTGTCCATTAATTAGAAATGGTCAAATTATCTTCCCCCTATCCTTGATATTCTTGATGCTGCCCTCCTGCACTCCATTACACACCGCTCTGTTGGTTGTTAGGATGACAAGAAGTTTTAAAAAGTAATATTTTAGACCGGTCTCCCTCCGTGGACGTACAGTGCTCGTCAATATCAACATGATTGAGATGGAAAATGAAATCAAAAATAGCGAACCTTACGGTTCACAGAAGACAAGTGCAAACTCCAGCATGTCGCTTTAAATTTAACTGTGAAAGAGAGCACGATAAGATCCAAGTAGCTTTAATAACTCATAAAACAGTAGAAATGCTAAACGACCGACAGCAAACCACATAGCTTTTTTTCTGGCCCAGCTCCGGTCGACACAAACCCTATTGGCTATTAATATGTGGCAATATACAGTGATACCACTTACTTATCTTTATCATCAAATTTTGTTCTTTTGTATTAAAAAAAAACACTACCATTTACATGAATCATGTAATTCATACCAGAAAGTGAATGTGTGCATATTTTATAGCAAATAATGCATATTATCTCCAAATAGTTTAAATGGATTTCTTCTCAACTATGCAAAGTATTTTTATTTATTCCATTAAATCCATTTTTATCCTTTAATTCCTTTACAGTACATTCCCCCCCATGACATGGTATAGGGCTTTTATATTACAACTTTATATAGACAAACAGAAATCACCTGGAATATCAATGTAAATTCAGATATATTTATGTACCATGCATGGTTATCATTATCAATAATGTTTTGCAATGCAAGAGACTATGAATAAAGCACCCAGTGATGTAATGTGATTGGACATAGTTTTATTTTTGAAACTGTTCTCTGAACACCATATAAATCATAATGCGTTCAGTTCACTAGTAAAATGTAATGCATATCAGAGATGTTGCCAGCCACATACATAAATATATTCAACCGTTCCTGTTTGCTGCCCCGGGACACTGTCTGTGACAACTTATTGCATGGGTCATTTGGCAACTACAAATATACTGCAGTTCAAACCGTCAAATCTTTCTTTATACTCATACATGCAAAGATTATTTTGGTGTTTGGATTTGCAGACAAGTAAGACTGCAAAACCTGCACTGGGAAGATACTGTGTCTATCTGGAGTGTTTAATTGCCTATGAATTCACTATCACATCATTAATTGTCCATGTGTTTGTTGGAAAAATGATTTAATAAAAGCTAAGGCATTTTGATCAGACCTAACTGAAATAACTTCATTTCATTAAAAAAATTCTATATGGTTTAAATATCATTTAGATATTTAATGACGATCTCAATGATGCATATTTATAATGGAGACGTTTTGATCCAAATCTTCAATTTTTGTGTACAAGGAGTGATCAGAATGAAACGTAATACTTGATTAAATTTCAGAAACGATCACACAAAAGCCAGTGAGCCATTTAGAATTTGTTCATTTATAATTTGTTCATGGACAAAGTTTGTCAAATGTTAAAATTGAGTTTCAAGTCCAGCGGATATGATTTTCTTTTGTGGCTGATGATGGTTCCAATTTACCTCCATCTAATGTCAGACATTAAATTCGGAGTGATACATATTATTTAGTTAGAAAAGAAAAGGGCTTTGGATCCTGTGGTGAAGTGTGACAGATACTAAATTGTCAGATGTAAAGAGTTGCTCTTTCTCCTGTCATTTGAAACTGAAGCCTGAAATTAGAGCTTCTTTATTAATTCTGTGAATGACCTATATGAAAGTTCACTAGGAAAAACGACATTAATATGAATCTATGTAAAGTTGTTTCTACCAACCATCTTGTAGATGTGTTATTTTTAGACAGTCTCGTCATTATTAACACAATGAGACAAACGGTGGCTTGGGTCACAATAAATATGAATATCTATGCCTTGTATAATCAACAAAACACTTGCATGTGTAGAAGGTATAATGAATCAAAAGCAAAAACAAAACTAACCTACCATTTCATTTGTTTTTGTTTTTACTATATCTCTTGTGCTCACAAAGGCTGCATTTATTTGATCAAATACAGGAAAGAAGAAAATAATTTTGAGAAACATTACAATTTACAACAGTCATTTTCTAATTATTATTTATTATTACTTTTTGTTATTTATTTCTGTGAGGGCAAAGCTGAATTTTCAGCAGTGTTCAGTGTCACATGATCCTTCTGAAATCATTCATACTGATTTGGAGCTCAAGAAAACTTTATTATCATTATCAATAACAGTTGCACGGCTTAATATGTTAATGTTGTTTCCCTTTTTTTCTTCTAAAAACAGTGTTGATTTAAAATAGAAATATTTTGTAACATTACTGTCCCTTGATAAATGTAATGCATCCTTCACAAAATAAATGTCTTTTGGATGGTGGTATATTTAGTAAAGTAAAGTTACACCTGACTGGACTGGAGACACGTGGCTCTAATTGCATTTATGTGTTTGACTGATGTTGCAAGATGAAGAAAACTAATTTTGCACATTTTGCATATTAACCAGAAAACATGGTCATAAACTGTTGCTGACTGGCAGGAATTCATGTTTTTGCTGATTGAGTGAATTAGCTGGTTGGCTAGGTCTGCAAGACCCATTTTCAGCCAAAAGCAAAAAAGATCAAAACATAATTTGCACTTTTCAATGCAGTTTTACTTTTACTTTATTCTTATAAAGTTTAATGTATTCAAATAAAATAAAAGTATTCCGGCGTTGTTCTAATAGTAAATTACAACCATTATCACTCTCTAGAACTTTAATGCTTGGTTGTTTTTTTGCCCCACCACCACCAAAAAAAAAAAAAAAAAAAAAAAAAAAAATTCAACTAGCCTAATTCACTGTTGTTTGGTGTTAATTAGTTGGTTGGTGATGTAGGTTAATGTTTACCACATGTGTTTTTCATTCAGAATTTATATTTCAAGATTTCACACCAACATATAATTATTATGGTAAAGGTTATGCGTACTTGGCATGCTGTCCAGTGGAGGGCTCGAGCTCCAAGCTTGGAATTTCTGCCCGAACCCTGAGTAGCTACTCTCCCCCGTTGGTAAGAGTCCATGGAACTAAAAGTGAGGAGATGGGGTGAGGGTGGGATGCTGATAAACTGTCAAGGAGCAAATGTGGGTTCTGCTGTTATTTATCTTGTCCTGAATTGATTACTGATTGATCTCCACTTGTGCTGATTGGGTTAATTATCTGCATCTGCTCCTCTTGAACTTTGTTAATAAAACATCATTTAAATTTAGGGAGGGGTTGTTGGTTTTTTAATCTACAGGAAAGATCTATTTTAATCGACACAACAGAGTGACCTATTGAATAGGCTGCTTTTCTGTCCTTCCCAGCCATGTTTTTGTTTATGCCAAATTAAACATGGTGTAGACTACAGTCTGACAAATGTCGACCCAACACCATCCATATGAGCTTCTAATTTGAGCAACCCTGCTGACCTGTTTGTGCCATTCACACATCGGTACGCTTACTGAACTGGCCCGGGTTCATGAGACTGTGTGATTGAGGTTAGCGAGGGAGGATCACGTCTTGACTGGCACCAAAGGAAGGGCGATCTCTGTTGCAGGTGGGCACGAGGACACCATGCTGCAATCTGCCTGTGGTTAGACTAATTGGTCTAATCACTGTTCCATCTCATTTTCAGTGCACATGGACTAAAATAACAAAGTTAGGAAATTAGCACAGCTAGAATATCATCTCATTCTCAACATGATCTGAGCTTTGCGAGAGAAGTTGGGGTAGGAAATGGTGGCGTAAAAACGTAAGTGCCATTTCAGCAATATTTGCGCCATTTATCTTGACAAGATTGTGTCTAATCTGTTTGTTACAGACAACTGTCCCAAACTCATGCTGGGAATATATAAAAGAGGCTCTTGTGGCTCTCCGCAATAAGCCATTATTGATAATAACGGGTGACTCTCATCAGCAATGCAATCATAAGCGGCGGTAATTAGCAGCTGTGAGAGACAGCAGCAAATTTCATTTCGTTGGTGCATGATGGCGTAAGAGAACTCAAGTTAGTTATGAAAGTATAGAAGAAATGCTAATATCGAGTGCTCATTAGGCTTCAGATGTTACAATGCATATTTCACAAACAAATAATTCAGATATGTCATACATTACTCACAGAATGCAATTTTAAAATTGAACTTGCTGTGGAGGTGTGGTCAAGTCAATTCAAATTCCAACTTATGAATGTAAATGAATAAGAATTTTGGACAACCCCAGATTTTAGGGATGTACCAAAAAGGCACCACCAACACAGGTAAGCAAAATCCCCCAAGACACAGATGAGAAGGCATGGATTTGTGGGGGAAAACAAGCTTTGAGGTTGAGGAAAGGTTGAGGACGTCATTGATGTGGGAGGCCATCAAGGCTCTATAGTCAGCAACGACTTTAGAGAGTATAATCTGTTTTTCCTCGCCCGTGACAAACGGGGATAAGGCTCAATATTATCTCCAAGGTCAACCTGATCCTGGCACTGAAAAGACGTGCCCAACTGGAGGACCCTGACTAGCCTCTATATCCCTTTCTCCTCCTTATCACCGTCTAAACACACTTGTTTAAACAAAAGAGAGACCGAAAATGCCCATATTCACTTTCTCTCATGCTCTCTTTACCACATCAATGCCGCAACGCAGATAACTTGAGTTATAACCACCAGCAACACATTTTGACAACAATAACTATATCTTTTATGCATTCTCTACTGTGCAAAGGTTAAATTATACAGCTATTAGAGAATTTAAAAGGGCATTGTTGGAGCTTGATGCAACCGTACAATTAAAGGGCAAAGGTCAAAGCAATTTTCTCAACTGAAATTGAAAGTATTACTCATGAAAGGTGACAAAAGCTTCAATTAATGCATAATGACAAAAAAAAAGGTACAAGCACAAAAAACAACAACATGCAACAAGATTAATTTCCGTAACATTTCCTGTTATTAAGCTCTCCATGGAACACTGACCAATGTGCCCTCTCAGCAGATATGAGAGGCCAAGGTAACCATTCAACCTTGTACGCCCTGCTTGTCCATTTCTTAGCACCATAACTTCCTCCCCCATGATCCATTACAAGGCCCTTGGAGCAGGACCCGTCACCGTGATGTATTTAAACTGTGCTGCACAGTCACAGACCGCTCATGGCCCCGATTCAACAAAATAGTTGTTCCCTGCATGAATCTGAGACTTTACTGAATGGCCAGGTGGCTTCCAGAATTTTAGCTCTGGATTGATTTTCTAGGGATTGATTGTGGTTAAGCTTTGAGAGCTATGAATGAGATTGAGGTAATCATTAATAACCGCCAGGCTGTTAAGCACTAAATAACCAATATAATTAAATTGACTATATTTACACCACAATTCATTCCCAAGTTTGCCAGCCCACAGATACATAGGCTAGCTGTATATATATATATATATATATATATATATATATACAGAACTAGGCCTTCATTCTCTGCCAAAAACTACTTTCGTCACAATGGTTTGTCCCATTTTTTTCTAAATCCTGCCATCACAACTCCCAATGGAGTCCAGGCAGGAAGCCTGCCTCACTGGCTGGATGAATGTCATGGTAACAACGCTGCTAATGGTTGCTAAGGTTTCCAGCTGACTGCTCTGCTGAGGAGCTTCTAGTGATGCCCCAGCGACCAGCTCTACACCTTGAGCAGTCACTCATGAGAGACAAGCCCCCCCAGATATCTCACATTTCACAGTCCCCTCATGCTCTGGTGGGGATCTAAAGCTAAAAGTCACCCAAGTCATTATTCACGGCTGACCTTCTCCTCTATTGAAGCTGAGATACACTACAAAAGTTATATGGCAGATTGATAAACACGATTGCTTGTCTTAAAGACCAAACCTAATTATTGTAGAACTTGACATTATGACAATACTTGATTTGAGAACAAAAGCAGAGGCTAAGTTTTTCAGTGAATAAATACTCAAACTTCACGCAAAGCAGTCATATGATTTCAGAAGACTCCGAATAGACAACAAGGGACATAAGGACAACTTTCATATTGACAGTCTATTCATTTAAAGTGCACCTATTGTGCTATTTTAAAGGTTCCTAATTTTGTTTTGAAGGTCTCCTACAACAAGTTTACATGCATCAAAGGTAAAAAAAAACATTTTCATTTTAATATTAAAATATACATTTTAATATACATCACAACATTTTTCAATTATTCTCAAACGTCTCGTGCGAAGATTCCGTCTCTTTAAATCCCTCCCATCCGCAAGCCTTTTCTGCTCTGATTGCTCAGATGGCCCAATCTCTTGTGACTGGTCTATCGCTTACAGCGTGTGTTGGAAACTAAACACCCATTACCATAACTGAATTTCAGCTCCGGAGGCCTCCTTAGTCCTCAGCGATTGTACACAGTGTAAAGACAGAAACGATGGCATCGAGTTTACCATATCAACTTAGTTTTTTTTACCAGAACCTTCATCGTAAGGACGACTTGAGCAGGACGTTTCTCAGTGATAACTACTTTAGTGATAACTAAACTTTAATTCCTCACCATCAGCATTAAGTGTATGTCCAGTGACAAACCAATATGTATCATTCATTGCGGTGCACATGTGGGAACTGTAACATTAACTGTATCAATAACAGCGCAACCCTAAAAGGAGTAGTTCACTTAAAAAAAAAAAAATAACTTTTGCTGATAATTTACTCACCCCCATGTCATCCAAGATGTCCATGTCATTCTTTCTTCAGTCGAAAAGAAATTATGGTTTTCGATGAAAACATTCAAGGATTTTTTTCCATATAATAAAGAAAGACATGGACATCTTGGGTGACATGGAGGTGAGTAAATTATCAGCAAAAGTTTTTTTTTAAAGTAAAGTACATCATAAACGAGCATAATGCAAATATGCTACCACGTTACGTATGCAGGTCTCGGAAGTGAAACTGGAATTCCTGACAACTCATTTAGGCAGGTCAGAGTCGATTTTTTCTTTTGCGTGACAATAATGTGCATTTTTGACTTTACTTTGAAGATGTACATAGCCTAAAATAACCTAACAGGGGAGAGTGCGGTAAGATGTGCCACCTTTTACTTTGTCCTTTAAGGAATGAGAAATGAGATCAACGTATTTTTCAATAGGCTGAGATATACCCATATACTGTATATAAAAGTTATATCCCCATATATATGAGTTATATCCCCATATAAAAGTGTACAAAAATACAGTTCTTCTTTTTCAAAAAAAAATTCTTTCGATTATTGCTTTCATCTATCCTTTCTAGACATCTTTTTCATTGAGCAGAACCCAGCTGTCAATCAAAGATGTCGCTGGGTGGAGCCCAACCATGCATTTGATTTCAGTTTCTGCACAGCTAAAAATATGAGTCTAAATATAGCAGGCTTGGTGATGAACGCTTTCCGCTCAAGGTGTGCAAAGCAGCTGAGGTACAACGCACTGACAGGACGCAGGCATATTCAGGAACATGATATGACAGGGTATTTGGCGGGATTTAACGCTTAGGGAAGAAATTCCACTGTGTCGTTTGATTAACCCCCTCTTCTCCCAGGGCAGTGTTTGTTATTTGATTCTTAGACCCTTTATTCTGCCTTTCCAAAAAGAAAAAAGAAAATCAATATAGTGAGAGACACACTCACACATACATGCACAGACTCCACTGACTCAGCAAATTAGGGTCAGTTGGTCAGAGAATTATTTCCCTCCACAGCATGAAAACAAGACTAATATAATATAATATAATATAATATAATATAATATAAAGCAAACATTCTATTGTGCGGAAAACAAAAGGCAGACAATACCACTCTATTGATTTCTCTATTCATTTTTTTTGTTTTGTTTTTTTGTTAATGAACTATACTTTATTGTTATATTATTTTAGTTTGGGCCATGGGTCCTTCTAACAAATTCTAACTGATTTATTGTGTGATTCACAATAAATTTATATTATAATTTAATTATTGTATTCGCCTTATTTTGTATTTGTCCTTCGGTTCTTTTGATCTGACGGCTTGCTGGAAGCCTGTCGTATCTTTTTTCTTTCATTTATTGCCACTGTACAGATGCAATACTGCCACATGAAACTTTCATTGTGCAACTGCTACCTTGAGGTAACAAGTCAGCTTTTCAGTTTTTGGACGCAGCCAGTCACTTTATTTCAAAGTCGTTTCATTTTAAATAGAGCTAACAAACATCATCTACTGGTGGGATGTGACAAGCTTATAAAATATGGTCACTTTTGTATACTCATTAAAGGATTAGCTCACTTTTCAAAAAACTGATAATTTAATGTCATCCAAGATGTCCATGTCTTTCTTTCTTCAGTCGAAAAGAAAAGAAGCTTTTTGATGAAAACATTCCAGCATTTTTCTCCATTTAATGCACTTCACTGGGAACCAAGCGGTTCAAGGTCCAAAAGACACTTTCAGTACAAACTGCAAACTGTTCAAAGGGCTTTAAACGATTCCAGACGATGAATAAGGGTCTTATCAAGTGAAACGATAGCTTGTTTAAAAAAAAATTACAAAGTTTAAGTTTTAAAAGCTCAAATGCTCGTCTTGCTCTGTTCTGTGACGAACCTTTGTGACTCTCCTGTTCTAACTCGTTCATCAAAATGAACGAATCTTTTTCCGAGTCAATTCGTTCAGTTTCGTTCGTTGAATGAACCAAATGACTCAAAAGAAAAATGCTGGAATGTTTTCGTCAAAAACCTTAATTTCTTTCCGACTGAAGAAAGAAAGACATGGACATCTTGGATGACATGGGGGTGAGTAAATTATCAGCAAAAGTTTTTGAACTATACTTTAAGGTTGAATAATACAATGATGATATACATTCATTCATATTAATCAACATCCACATAACATTATTTGAAAATAACTTCATTTTAGTGAATTCAAGCTACACATTTCTTGTATCAGCTCACTCATACCCTGAAAATCAAACCTAACACAGACACACTATAAATAAACTACTTGCCTGACATCATCATCATCTTGTTCGCACACAAAATGATGTTATGCTGAACCTGTCCCTTCTGGCTTTAATGACCTCACTGATTTGAGCTTAATGAGTCAACTAAAGTGACGGTATGTTTTAAATCTTATCATTGCGCATAAGTAGATGATGTCTGTTAGCTCTATATACATATCACACATGTGCCGGCTCTTTTCAACCTGTACCTGTCATGTTGTGTTCAGATGGAAAATAAAATCTCCAGTGCAAAGAAAGGCTCCAATTAAAACTGAACTGCCACTCATTGTAACCCAAGATACGTCCAACGGTTAACAACATAGCCTAAACGTCGATGAAATAAATAATTCATATCATGGAAGAACAAATATGATGACAGGTTCTTAAACGCCAAGCTTTCTGGATGCTCAATTAGCCTTTGGAGACCTTGACAGCTAAACTAATTAGGAATCTGCACAGCCAAACCAATCTGCTCGGTGGATTGAATCATCTGAATAACTGAAATGATTCTCATGAGTTTCTCATCTTCATTCAAAAGAGTCAATGCCTGATGACCAGGCCACAAGTTGATTTTCTTCGAACAACAGAAGCCTGAAAGCCAAGCATGAAACCCGTCTGTTAGAGTAGTGTCTATCTGTGAAAAGCACTTCACACGTTCTCCCCATTTTATCACCGAACACATGGTGCTTTTCAAGCACGCGGAAACAGCACAGAGACAACCGAGAAACGGCAGATGAGAAGAATTAATCGCGATCTGACCAAATCTTTTGGACCTGTAGAGCAAACAACACTGAAGCTCTGCGTTATCTCTGTCTCCGTGCATGCTTTCAAACAAACAGCAAGGAGATACCCGAGATGCTTTGATAAACAGGCTCTCAGAGCTTTAGAGGTCCTTCATCCCATTAGCAAGCTACAAGCAGCAGTGTGCATTTCATGTGAAACCGTGAAATGTGCAGAGGTCGGCATTGAGCATTCTGTAGATAACATTACACGCCTTTGATCCAGCTTTGTCCCTCATCTACAGCTCATTCAGTGGGCTTATTTACAGATGCGATCAGGCACACTGTGGAAAGATCTGCCAGGCAGCTCTCCAGATCAATACAGTATTTACTCCTAATGGAAAAAAAAAAAACTTTGTCACCTCCTTTTCAGCACTTTAAAATACTCACACCTGAAATGCCAATTAATGCCTTTGTAAACAACAATTGTCTTGAAAAATTGGCAAACTGATTGGCATCACTACAAGAGCAGCACCTTAACATGAAGGCAAGGTTAAACACGACAGCAACTCTACAGGTCTACAGTAACATCCAATGTCTACAAACAACACACCAACTTACTGGTCCACAGTGCTTATATTTATGCATAAAGAGCAAATTATTACAAAGTAATAGATGCAGGAATATCTTGAAATCATATTCAGTTCAACACTGCTGGAAGTGGACCAAACTGAGCCCGTGGGGATGTATCGGTAGACCTCGTGGTATTTGAAAGGATTTTGTTTTTTCTTTTAATGTCTGTTCAGCAGAAACTCTGGATTAGAAAGTAAGTATCCCAAATTCCCATTTAGTTATACCAACTTAATACAGTTCTCAAGGTGAACAGTAAAGACCTTTGGAAATGAATTACCTGGCATGTCAATGAAGAGCTTTGTTTCGGCGTTTAAGAGAAAACAAAACAAAACAAAAACAATTCTCCTACCCTACAACTTCCACTCACCCACCTCCCATTGAAAATTTGGGTCAGTACTATCTTCAAATGAGCTGTAATGACACAATCTATTGTTAAACTGAGCACCGTATATATGCCAAAGCTCTGTTTTCCTCTATTCAGCACATTGAGGCAGGTTTCTTAGAATTGCTAATGTGCTACATTCCTCCATTTTAACCAAAATAACTGGCATCTTTAACAGACAGAACCGAGCTAACCTGAAATAGTCCATTACCGGAAACAAACAGTGAGTGCAATGGAATGACATTGTACACTCACCAAATAATGTCCAGGGAACAAACGCTCCTCTCCCCGCTATAAATCCGAAATTCAGCTGAATAAGAATCCTGCGTTCATGCCCTGTAAAGGTTATTTAAGAAAATGAACTGTTCTCTGGATGTTGACTCAGTAAAGAGCAAGCATCGGCTGCTGAAAGGCAACGGAGGCAAAGCGCGCGGTGATGCTGCCTTTTCAGCTTTCATCCACACAGTCTACATACACGCGCAGGTCTCGCGCTGTTTTCATTCACAGAGCACCATCTTCTGGCAATATATATATCCTTTACACACCTGTTCTTATGATTTCAGATGATGGACCTACTATTTATGATTTATTTCTGACTGTAGAAGTTTGTTTTAGTCTATTAATTAATAATGTGTCTATTATTTATTATATTTGTACCCCTTTAGCCTATATATTAGGCTGTATTACATTTAATCTGTCTATTTTGTACGATTGCAATATGCTCATAACATATCTTTTAGCACAAAATTTAAACACATTTGCAGCCCAAGATTTATAAACAGTTATTGGCGACTTTTGGCTGTTTGGTCTCATTTATGCGCGCTCTGACAGACTGCGTTCTGACACCCACGCATGCGCAGCGATGTCTTTCCAGTTCAGGTGACATCATTCTTTTGGAGATGAGCGGCGTCTTTTGTGCACACATACTCTGTGAAAAGCGGTTAGAAGTCTTCTTTTCAGACAACACTACACTGCTAGTTTAATCGCTACCGCATGTTAGTAATATTCACGAGATTTTTCGTAACCAAGTTAAGGCATGTGCTCACTTTTAAAATATAATCCTACACAACAATATTAATTGGAGTGAAAAGTACGACTAGGCTAACTCTCTCTCATTGATTATTTGGATCGATCGATACACCATATGTCATGGAGGTTAGCACTGTGTATAATATAGCCTAGATTTGCGAATCTTCACAATGTCAGGCAAAAGCGCCATCTCTTGGTCGTTGTGGAGACACAGGGTGTTATGTGCTAGATTTATGTAGATAAATATGTAGATAAATAGCAGCACATTGTGCAACACTGATTACTGGTCAGTATTTTCCTCTCTAAATGAATCACTTTGGGTGGATTCGTCTCTGTTGAAATACGACAAAGGACCCGCCCTATTCTGCTGAATAAAACAGAAACAGACTTGTTTCTAAATGCTGTTCTCCATGAGGCAATTTACAAACCGATGCACAGAAAATAATGGACCCAAAAGCTTTGCTCATAAATTTCATATTAAGCGACTTACAATTGCTATGTCAGGGCCTGCACAACTCTCTGGAGCAACTTTAACTGTCTTGCTCAGGGAGGGGTCTCTCACAAGACATGCACTGTGCCATCACCACCCCCAAATAAAGAAAAATAGGCTCTTTTAGCCTGTTTATTTGTTTGAATTGGCGTAGACAAAACCAGTAAAATGATACGCAACCAAAACTTAATAAACCTGAATGACTGCCATACTCCACACTGTAAAAAATAATCCTTTAAAAAAAAACCCGGTAAACTACTGGCAGCTGTGGTTGCCAGCATCATACCGTAAAAATATGGTGTTTTACTGTCTTTGAAATTAACAGCTAAATACCGTATTGTCAGCTACATTATAAAATTTTAATTTAACAGATATATGCTCTAACACAAAAACAGTAACACACCAAATAGTTACGGTATGATGCTGGCAACCACAGCTGCCAGAAGTTTACCGTTTACTTTTTACAGTGTGTCTATCTATCTGTCTATCTATCTATCTATCTATCTATCTATCTATCTATCTATCTATCTATCTATCTATCTATCTATCTATCTATCTATCTATCTATCTATCTATCTATCTATCTATCTATCTATCTATGATACAAAGTCATCTTTTTGTTATAGCAGTCAGGTAGGTTGTAAATCATCCATTTGGCATAACACTTTGTTTCTTTCAACATATGTCACTTTTGTACAACTGAATGTCATAGACATCAGATCACTTGATAAATATTTGCTTATGAGGCAAAAGGCCAAAAAATTGAGGAAAAAATACATTAAAAAAACAGCTCCATTCTCCCACAGCCTTCAACCTTGTTCTGCTCACCACAAATATACCGCATGCCGTTCTCATGGCAGAGTTTACAGGAATTGTTTCTTTATCAGCCTCTTCTTTTTTACACTTGTCTGGGCAGGAGAGTTGCCGAATTGGCTGACAGAATTACAAGCATTTCTTTCACTTTTGTGTCTGTTTGCTGGGAATTTGAGCTGGTGGAATTGATACGCCTCAGAGAGTCATTGAAGGGTATTCATCATTCACCTGTATATGACACATGACATATGTATGCCTATTTTTGTAATAATAGGAAAAGCAACTTTGTTTCATTTCAACAGAAAATACTGTATGAGACTTTATAAACACAACTGGCACAACATGTACGCCTCAGAAATGTACAACTACACCTTTATGTGCAATGATTTGTAAACCACAAGATACAGTTAAAACAGCTGCCAGATGAAGTTATTAGATCATTTGTGTGAAACGATGGTTTGTGTGATCTGTGTAAATCACAGTTCATGAAGGGTGTGGAGACTTATACTTCTTGACTTTAACAGCTGAAGAAGAAAGTAAAATTTCAATGGATTAGAAGAGTACAGTTTAAATGTTTCAATTCACCACTATAAGACATGTCTTCCATTTCAGTGTTTATACAATTTGTTTTGGTGTAGGTGAATTTAAATTGATACAACAATAATCTAGATTTCAATCAGATTCCAAAAATTGTATACTTGTAATTGTATTTTATTTATACTCGTTATTTTAAAACACTAATAATCAGATCACAGTACATATTTTTTGATTACATGATTTCTTCATATTTACAAAATGACAATAAATGATACTTAATTCACTGATTCCCCTTATAATTATGTCACAGCTATGTTCATTTTAGTTTAATTTCCCCCTGTTTGCCTGTATTCTCATTAGTCTTCTACTCATTTCAGTCTTGTTTGTTACTATGGATACTCACAGAATATATTGGTCTGTGTTTCTGTAACTAAAAGTAATCAAAAAGTAGTCAGATTATATTACATGAAATGTGTAATATAATAGAGGAATGGATTACAATATAGACCATTTCACAAGATGTAAACAACACTGGTCCAGAAGCACTTTCTGTTTCAGTTTTTTAACACTACATAAAAGCTGGGATAAAATACAACCAACAGAACATTTAAAACTGAATCAAAAAGTTAAACAAACATCTTTAAGATTTTTTCTTTACATGTAAAATAAAGAAAACAGTTACAAACTGAAACAGGAAGTGTTTCTGGACCAGTGTGGTTTACATCTTGTGAAATGGTCTATATGCATACTAATTTCCTTACTTCCATTTTTGATATAAATGTTATACTTGACTAATAATATAATATAATATAATAAAATATAATATAATATAATATAATAGTAATGTAATATAATAGCAATTTAACTGGTAATATAATATAATATACATGCAGGGTAGCTACTAGCTATTTAATAGAAATAGATATGAAATATTTATTGGTTTGTGAACTACCTTTCTCCACAGTCTATTTATCTGCCTCAATGTTCAATGTTTATCTGCCTCAATCTGCCCAGTGTTTTTACACTTATTCTCACTTTTACAGCCAAAATCAGGTTTTAAAAAAGCATAAAAAATATGCGCTTGCGCAAATAGAGATATACGACGTGTTGCATAAATTGCAGCTTCCAAAAGTGTTGTGACATTTGCAACCTGCCTAAGCCAATCACAACACAGACCACAGGGATACTCCTGCGATGTTAAAAGCCTTTTAAAAAAAAACTGCAACCAAACAAGTGAAGGGGGTATGGTACCAATGAGAAATAAGACACTATAAGGAAACTGTTTTAGGAACGCTTCCCACGTCTCAAATAAATATTGACCCAAATATGTGTTAATGAGTAATGCAACATCTTGGCACTTATCAGCAAAACCAATAGTGATGTACTGGACAATAACTACAGTAAAGTAATATATAGTAAGTCCAAGTATGCGAGAGTTATGTGGATTAACACTTGAGGCTGTTGATACCAAACAGACAGACTTACCCCTTTAGATACTTGAGGAAGTGAAATTATATGTGGAATTTGTAAGCAGGAGAAAGTATAAATCTCAACAGCTTCTTTCCAACACCACCTTTCTCCTTGCCCACACACACACACACACACACACACACTGTGTGCCGATCCACGCAGGAGAGTCTGTCATCTTTAGAATATTGTCTTTGAACTTCCGTTTTTGCGGTCGCTCTGTATGGCATCGCTGTCGATGAGTAATTAGCTGGTGAAGTGGATTTACTAATTGTAGAGTTAACAAAAGTTATCATGAGCATTGTAATGTTTATCATAAGCATTGTAAAACAGATGTCTTAACAAATTGAGACCGGGAAAAATTTTTACGAGCTGTTTATGCAAGACCTATGCAAGGTCGCAGTGAAAATAGACCGGAAGTCGCAACGAAAAAGGGCGGGGCTATAAGGTCATAACAGTTTGCTGTTCCTTATACTTTATATTTGAGTTGACGCTCCTGTTGACACTTTGAAAGGAGTAAGATTAATTTATTGGCTGGGAGTCTTAAATTTGTGCATTTTAAGTATTTGGTGGTTTGGCTACCAAGTATGAACTGCTGAAAGAACCTTCTGTGCTTATGCAACTACAGAGTGTCCAATTTACATTTTGAAGTAGAAGGTTTCAGTGCTGTCAACGTTTTGGTACCTCAATAAATAAATAAATATAAAAAAATATATAACTATAAATAAATATAAAAAATTGCTGAAAAATATGACAAAATATACAGAGTGTGCTCATTCAGTTTCTTCTCTTCGTTTTCAGGGAATTGATCAGATTAAATTACCAAGAGGTGGCAATATAGATATAAGGCGTCCAAAGAATGAATCCAGTAAAGTTCCCTTTGGCATAGCACAGATAAAGTGCTATGCCAAAGGGAACTTTACTGGATTCATTCTTTGGACGCCTTACATCCTAAAGGTTTAAATGTGGACTTTGACATGAGTGTCATGCTATAGTCACAGCTGTACAGTTTTTATAAGTCTTGAATACTGCAGTTTATGAAGGTGTTACTGATGTTTTTGCAGTCTCCATGTACTTATATAGCCATATGTGTATTTGCGCCTATATTTTTGTATATGTATATTTATGTCTGTTTCTTTTAGTGTTTTTCACTATGTGGAGTTAGGGTTGATCACCTAAAAAAAACCTACAACTCCCACCTTTGGACTACAACTGGTCCTACCTGGCTTCTGCAGGTGTGTGTTATCACTGTTGATTGTCCTGATGTGTTTGAACACAGTTAAATGGAACGTGACATTTAGGTTTTGTATGCCCTGAGGATGTTTTTTTGACCGAAAGCTTGGCTATTAAATTTGCTTAAAGGATTCAAGTGTGTGGACAGTTTATTTAGTTGTTGTCTAGACTTGTATGTCTAGCACCTTGTTACCGTGAGTGTGGTGATTTTTTTCCTCCCAACTTTTGAGTTATTTAAGGTATTTTTCATCTGAGAAAAGTGCTATACCAATAATTATTATTATTTTTTTTTTTTATGAAGCACATACAAAAGATCTGAACTGGAAGCGATGCAATCTGTTTTGTAGAATGCAGAAGTAAGTTGTACACGGAGCGGAGCCTATTATTTATGACAGGGGTAATGGACAATTCCGTTTCCAACCTGTAGCTAGACCGCAGAGGAAAAGTTCTGTAATGCTGCTTTAATGTTACTATTGTTAGCCAAACAGCTAGCTAACAAATTCTTAATTGCAGTATCTGGTCTTATCTTTATTCAAATAAAACATTACGTATCACTCCCAAAACAATTGATCTGTTTAATTATTGATATTTAGCCTGCAGTTATTTTAATATTTACTTTTTACTTTCTGTACTTAAGTATGTTTTAAATCAGCTTTTGCACTTTTACTCAAGTAATGTTTGATTGGAGGACTTTCTACTTTTACTGGAGTATTATTATTATTTTTTTTATTTAGGCAGGCCTATATAAACTTTTACTCGAGTATAACTTTTGAGTACTTTTACCACCCCTGCATACACAGTTTTTACCACGTTCAGATTAATTTCCTATTTGATTTGTTTGTTGTGCTAGCAGCCTAAACAGAAGCAGCATTGTTTCTATGAAGGTGGATAAATAGTTGCTTTGTGAATCATATTCTTTTATAAAAGCCTACAATCCTGTATGATAAGTCATCAGGAACTCATGTGAAATCTGACAGCTTGTGATGGATGTTTTAATTATGCAGCATTTTTGTTTCCCACTTATGAGGCTCACATTTGCTTTCACATGAGACACTTCTCAGATGACTGTGTGTGATCTTGTTCTCTTCCTCAAATGCAGAAATGTTATTTATTTATTTGAAAATCTAGAAAATCTCATTTTAATGCCAGAAAGTCATGGAAGATCATTCATGTTTGTCTATCTGTTCTTAAAATAAGTTTACATAGAACTTAGTTAATCCTTATTTGTTTAAAATTAAATTGAATAAACTTTGGAATCCTCTTAAAAAAATGGAGGTTGTCATGGAAAGGCACCTGTGTAGCCTACATATTGGATGCCCTTGAGGTACGCTAAAACACACCAAAAAAATGTATTTCAAAGTTAACTATCCCTTTAACTACTTTGGCTAACCACATAAGAGCTGCATTTTATTTTTATTTTTTTTAAGATCTCAATATTAAAAATAAGAAGCTGTAATTTTTTTCCTACAAAGATCTCTAGTCATTTCAGTGAGATCAATTTGTGTAAAACCTTTCAGCATGTGTCAAGCAAACTTAGTCTTGGTAGATGCCATATTTAAATACAGGTGAATTGCTGTGTCAGACAGGCATACAGTCAGTTCAAAAGGTTGTACTATCTAAATGTGATGGATCTTTCTTCATCATCACCATCCATGTTTTCTTAAATTGATGTCTAATTAATGAAACCTCCCTTTTGTTCCATTTGTGGATAAACAGAAAGAGGTGCTGACACAACAAATACGAAAGTGGAAGCCTTGCAAAGTGAAAGACATTCTTGTCAACTTACAGAGACACTGAACAATACATTGCTTACCATTCACTCAACAAAGACTCTTCAGAGCTAGGGAAGACTTGAAAATCAATAAATAAATGAATAAATAAATGTGCTTTAGATGATTTAGAACAATACTTGTTTTAGAGAAGGCATTTTGTAGCACTTTTATGTTGTGCTGCAGTGTGATGTTGAGGCTTCTGTAGTCAGCTCTGCAACAAGATCATCCTTCTCCTTTCCTAATTCAGCACATATTTAATGTTAGAACAAGACAGAGAATAAATGTTTTTTCTCATCAGATTCTCATATTCTGAAATTGATCACAAAACTTTCATTATTAAGAATCTATAGGCTTGTAAATAAATAGAAAACATGCATTATTCATAAACTGTTACTTTTGTTTCCATTCTTCAAGCTCTTCTTCAAATCATGTTTGTGTTTCTAGCGGGATCGTCTCTCCCCTAACTGCCCACACACACACACACACATGACATAACCAGCCCGATCTCATGAAAGTTCGTATATCTATGGCACGAATGTCATTTCTCGTGGCATTTATACGCCAAAAACAGTTTTTGCGTGTATTTGGCACGCGATTTTCGCGTACATATGATACGCGCTTTTTTGCGTATAATACGCACGAACTCCCCACCCCCCTCCCCCCTAAACCTAACCCAGGGTTTTTTAGTGCGTACCATATACACGAAAAAAACAGTTTTGGCGTATAAATGCCACGAGAAATGACACTCGTGGTATAGATACGCATCTTCCTACTTTTAGATCCTACTATCGGTCAACATGTCCTTTCCAATTGAGGGTGAAATGTATTAAACATAAAGCACTCTATAACTTTAAACAATGGAGGTAGCTGACTTGTGATTATTTTAGATTGGAAACTTCAAGAGTCAAGAATGCATACAAATTATATGTCATGACATTCTCCAAAATTCACTGGTCAAACCCCTCATAACTCAATTTGAGCTTAATAGTGACACATGCTATCAGACCATAGATTATTTTCTGTTTTGTAACTTTGAACTTGAAACTGTGCTGCAGTTTGTTTGTTTTTTTGTGATAATTTAACATGTAGCCTAATTTTACTCAATACAATTTGCCCACCCTGTTTTATGAAGGACCTCCCGTTTGAACATTTCTGGCATCGTCACTGGTGCCACCCCAGACTGGGTTGTTGTTGGCCCTTTGGCCATAAAACTGTCCTGGCTCCGCCACTTTTTACATTTTACTTAATTTCAAAATATCTAACCTCAAAAGATTGCTCTCTGGAAATGTATTTTAAAATGCGTAATTACTACCCGCAGATCCTAGTAAGGCTAATATTGGTGATGTGTGTCCTAGGCTAGTTGACTGACAATAAATGGTTTGTTTTTGCGATAGGAGTGAATGGAATTTCTTGCACTGCATGTGGAGCGCAACATTATTGATGATATGCTAAACTTTTTGTTGGTCGCGCACTTGACGTCTTCCGACGATATAATCCGATCAAACCAGAATTACTCTAGCTGTCACCAGCCGTCATGTGGAAACCGGGAAGTCTCCTCCTTTCGGTAGGCTAACTCGTCCTCTCCGCTCGGTCCGAACTCACACGGAGAACGCATGGCTTGAAGAGGTATAGTCCAGTCATACAAAGAGAAAACGAAAGCGATGAGATCCACCACGGAAGTTTAACTCCCATGGACTATGAGCGTTTTAATAACTGATAGAAGAGGAAAGCATTCGAGTCATTTAAACAAATGACCATCAGTTTGATTCACGTGGAAAATCAATAGGAAATGGGAAAACATGGATATCCATCTATCCATTTTGATACGAGTTTGCAGTGACGGCTTCGGTCTGAATGTGAACATGGCTCAAAAATGACAAATGGTAAGTGCATGCAAAGCAAAAGTTGACCAAAGTGTCCAAGTCCCGTCTCAGTGGAGCATGAGGAAACGAGCAGAATATTAATGCATTAGGCTACTCTTACCTTCACGCGCACTTAAGTGTCTACGAATGGCGTTTGAGCCGGACAGGGAAAGCTTGTATTTATAGCTATCGTTACTTTGGGGATTCCCGGTGATTATAACCAACAATCAAAACGAAACTCGCAAGTGATTTACAAGAAAGCATGTTACGAAAGTGAATGTTCACTGAGGGCTTATTCATCCCGAAAGTGAGTCAAAATATCAATCAGAAGTAATGACTGATTCGAGTGGCGCATACGCATAATTTAATGTGGGCTAGAAAACTTTGTTTTGTAAATCCTATACAACGGTTCATACGACTGAATGAAACTGTCTAACACACTGTTATATATTTTGTAGGGTCACCCATGTGCATTTTTGTATTCGCAGCATCGTCTTGGTACTTCTGTTCTGATGCTTATTGTTCTACCTCTTGCGTTTTCCTGCAAAAGTGGCCACACAAATAATCATATCACCGAGGATTACCGCCATATAATTGTGAAACAGTTGAAGCACGTTGTAAGTATGACTTATGAACTACTATCAGATGTATAGCCTATAGGTATACCATTAGATCAGGGCATGTTATTGGCCTCTTTACAATTATGTTTGCATACATATAGCCTACCGTTAAAAAAAAAACAAAAAAAAACAAAAAAAACTGGCTGCTGTGGTTGATGTAAATTAATTGTAAAAAGGTGGTTTCAGGCATATTTGCTTTATATTTTACAGTTCATAATCATACATTTCATTAATGGAGATTCATTGAACTTCAAATACTTCAACTTATCACGGATATGTAATAATATCGGTGATAAAATAGGGTACATAATAAATTAAAGTTAAAAATAGGCTTTTCCTCAAATCATAAACATACCGACAAAACATCATGATAACACTAAAATAATGCTTTAAACATTAGCTCAAAATGAACATCTAACACAATGTAACTGATTACATATTTACATAATCATTTTAATGTGAACATTCATGTGTTTTTACTATTATTTCTTTGTTGATTTTTTCAGGAGGCCAGTATTGAACAACTAAATTCAAACTGCAAAATAAGAAATGTCTGGAATGGGAAGGACCCAAGAAATGTAAGTCAGTCTGTTTCCTCATGAAGTCTGGTTTCTCTCTTAAACGCATGTGGCAGCCTCTTCTACGTGGCAGTCACGTTCTTCACTAAATTGTGACACTGATGGACTTATTTGATTTGGCAAATGTTTCGACCTGGCTTTCCCACTCATTCCGGAACTTCTCAATGTAAAGTTCAGGCATGTGGGTTCTCATTGGACACAGATGGAACTTGTTAGTTAAACAACCATATTTAAAGTAGTTTCTCCTCCATACTGCATGCATGATCAATCATCTCTTGTCATTATTCTGAGTTCACTCATCTGCTGTTTGTCCTTAATTGGTCACAGGGACAAATCATCCACAGAAGAATCTGCAGGGTTAACGGACAACTGAGGAGATTTGATTTTGAATCAGATCATGTAAATGGACAGCTGAAACTTGATTTAGATAAACTTGTGGACGAAATAAATGGGTCCTTGAGATGTTGGTGTCATCGAAAGGTAGCTGAAACAACCTTTTTCCTACATTTATTTTTCTTATGTATCATTTTAATTATTGAAACCTCCCTTTTGTTCCATTTGTGGATAAACAGAAAGAGGCACAGACACTACAAATGCGAAAGTGGAAGCCTTGCAAAGTGAAAGACATTCTTGCCAACTTACAGAGACACTTTGAACAATACAATGCTTACCATTCACTCAACAAAGACTCTTCAGAGCAAGGGAAGACTTCAGAGCAAACCGGTATATAATACTTGGCCTCCATTCATCTCGTAGCTCTATTGCAACAATTTCATTTACACAATATGAAGAACTGGATGCACCATGTGCCATTCACACTATTCAGTATTTGACTGAAGAAGAAAAAAAAGCCATCCAACACCATTTTTATGGGAAAAGAATATGCTAAGCATAAACATGAACATACTACTGAGCGTGAAAATGTTTTAAAACTTAGACATTGCTTTTTTTTGACCAGGTTTGTTTTATTTGCCACAGATTTCTGAATGTGTATATACGGAGGATGCTGTGAATTAAACTCGCAGAGTTTAATTGCACATTTCTGTAACTACGCAAAAATGAATTATATAGGCCTCAAGTTACAGACTTTATGGACTTCTTGGGAAAGTGACCCTATTCAGCCCACCCAAATCCAAACTCCAAACACAGCATTCCAAAAAAGTCAAATATCAAATATAAACACTTGAGCCCCTTTCACACAGCGAGTTGATCCCAGGAAATTGCCGGCAAATTGCCAGAACGCCTTCTGTGTGAACGCAAACACGACCTGGGATTGCTTCTGGGATTGATCCCAGGTTGGGGACCTAGTAACATTGCCGTAATCAGTCCCGGAACGCGCGCTGTGTGAACAAAAGCCAGGACCAATGCCGTAAAGGGTGTGTCTTTAGTGATGGCGCTCGTGCCATCGCGCGACTCTGTTGCTCTTAGAAGAAAGTTTGTGTTCGTCATCAACAAAGAAAGGACGAACAAATACCTGCAAACTAGGGCTGCACGTTTTCAAGTTTTTCATTAACCGTTAACCGAGGCCCTTTCGGTTAATACTCGGTTAACCTATAGTGTGCGCGCCGCAACCTCGATACAGAGTTATTTTTTAACATCTTTAATAACTGGTTGGACCCCATTTGAAACGAAATTAATTTTTAGAAAAAAAAAGCAGTGGTAAGTTCAGAGCAGTAAAGCCGCGTTTCCATCACCCTTCAAACTGAAATTGCCAACTGAAAATACGCACATGGCAATTCCATTTCGCAAAAACTCCATGTCCGCAAATAATAATAATAATTATCATTATTGTAACATTTTATAGGCTGCATATGTAGAAGACGCTTTTATCCAAAAAAGGAGCAAAGCACAAATAAACACAATATTTTGACGCATATCCAGTGTGCATGTGGAGGCTGCGAGACGCCCATGAACACTTGCAGTTTCATTGCAGTTCTTTCAGTGGAAACAACTTAAAATACTCTTTCATTTCTGGTCATACAGAAAATAATATACATTATTCGCAAATACATTTATTTGCGTAAACTCACAATAACAAGAAAACGTTGTGCTTTAACAAACAGGCGCGCTTCATGATTTCCGTGAACTGGAGCGCGAGAACTGAAACAGCCACATTCGAATTTGTTCGTTTTAAATTGGACATTTAAAGGTTTAAATGTCCAATTTAAAACGAACAAATTCGAATCAAAAGCCAATATCTTCTGACCATGTAATTATATAGCTTAGCTAATTATGTATTTAAAGGGCACCTTTCACCTCTCTAAAGGTGCATCCGGGGATGGAGATTTGTTTTTAGGAGAAACTGATTTAGAAAACAATAGTTTATTAATAAACAATTAATGCCTCGTTATTTTATATTATTTTAATATCAGACACATTTATTATATCTTATAAATCATCTATAAATCCCCTTTCTGTAGGCTGTGGTTACGGCTCTTCTCATTCAGCACTGCGGGGGAAATATAATTTCCAGGTTCTAATTTGGCCTCAGAAAACCAGTAAAATCTTTTTTTTTTTTCTCCATATTCATTTGTCAAATATTTTAAAGGTTTAAAGGGGCAAAAAAATCAAACAAATATCTGAAAATTCGTCGATATATAGCCTAGCCTATATTTTTGCGCATGCAGCATTTGATAGTCCTACAGTTCAAAAGAACATTTTGGTGTTAACTCTGCGTTTTACAAAATACAACAACCGTTTATTTTTCGTTTTGCAATTAGGCCTATACGGATTAAATAAGGGGAAACAAATGAACACAACAGTACACTGACCGTTTGGACATATACGAGGCAGAGTTCTTTTTTAAAATTCATAAAAGATACAAGGAATAGCCTACTAGACAAAACCTCAAAGAAATGCCACAATCAAGACCGCGGAGCAGAAATGAGGGAGAAACACACAGAAACTCTGAGACTTTCCCTGCCATTAATGCTTGGATGACACACCACGTGTCCTTCCATAAATAATAATAATGTCTAGTGCGGTGGCTGTGATATACCAACGTCCGTTGCCATTATTTTTGGAATGGCTTATCGCGAAAGGAAAAAAAAATGTTTTAGTCGCATAACACCGTTAATAGAAACGCTGTCATTTCACAATATTTTTTTATCGACAATCAGAAAAAAAGCAAAAGTTTTGTGCAAATATGTATTTACGCAGCCCATTCTCACTCCCAAGGCGTCACCTAACTGACGCCTTGGGAAGCATTTGGACATGCTTCAATATCTGACGCTTTAGGCGCCCTTTAGCGTCAGTTAGATGACGCCCTAGGATCGCGTGTACCCTACCCCCACCCCACACCTAAACCTAACCGCGTCCTCTAACAGACGCTTTCCTTTAGCGTCAGTTAGATGACGCCGTAGGATCGCGTCATGTAAGTGACGCTAAAGGGCGCCTAAAACGTCAAATATTGAAGCATGGTCAAAGGTGACGCCTTGGGGTGAGAATGCGTTGATTTACGCCACTTAACCGAGCAAAATGGTTTCACTCGGTTATGCAATTTTAAACGGTTACTGCTAATCGGTTAACCGGTTAACCATGGACACCCCTACTGCAAACTGGAGCGAAGCAGAGACCAGGAGCTCCTCACTATCCGTACTGAAGCTGAGATCGTTCACCAGTGCGTGTACGGTATGCGCGTTTACATGTTTTCGACGTGTCCGTTATACGTCTCATCCTGACGTCGTGTGTCTTCCCGGGATTTTTACGGGTTGTGTGTGAACACACACACAGATCCCTGCAAATCACTGGCAGTGTGAATGAACCGAAATCAGACAATTCCGGGACAAATGCTGGGTCACATTATCCGTGTAGCCTATTTTCTGGAATCTCTGTGTGAAAGGGGCTTTGTTTTCTCATAAATTGACCAAATTAAATTATGTAATTGCAAACAAAGAAATGGCTGGAATGGGCTTATAAGGTACATGTGTATCAAATAACACCCACTATGGTTTTTGATGTAAATTCATTGCACTTTATTAAACAATTTAGCTATTAGAGGGTAACTAAACCCTAAACCAACTTTTAGTTAATGATCTGCAAGAATTAGTGCTGTTTGTTGATTCAAGTAATTTTTTTGACATTTGGGTATACAGTGTTTTAATTCTATAAAATATGGTGTATCCTCTGCTGATCCTGCAGCCAATGAGATTGCTTGCTCAACTTTGAAATAGTCTGGTTCAGTGTTTTGAGGTACTCTGAAACCCTACACCTTCCAGCTCCACCTGTCAAAATAGAAAGTAACAAAATAAATAGAAAACGGAATTAAACAAAATACAAGATGGGCAAATATTAAAATGACATTAAAATTCCTGGGAGAAGAGATATTTTTTCAGCCTCTTTTTAATAATGATAATAGAAGGTGCAAGGCGGATATCTAGTGGCAGTTGATTCCATAAACGAGGGGGCAGCAGCTAAGAAAGCTCTATCACCCTTTGTTTTTAAACGGGATTGAGGGACGTACAATGGAAACCTGTCAGAAAATCTTAAAAATCTCCTAGATGAATGTGGAGGAAGAGATCTTTGAGATAAGAAGGAGCTTGATCATTGAGAGCTTTAAAAACAGTCAACATTTTTAAACTGGAGCCTAAAAATGGACCAGGAGCCAATGGAGTGACGTTAAAATTGGGGCGACATGCTCATATTTCTTTGCCCTGAAAAGACCAGGCTGATAGAGGACTTGTACAACTATATAAATAAATAATATATAAAAATATGAATAATAGTAATGCTATGTAAAATTAATATACTAATATACATTAAAGTAAATATTGTTGAAAAGCTATTTCTAACTCCAATAAGGTCCTAAATAGCACTTTTAAATCCTTATAAAAAGGGTTCTATTTACCACCAAAAACTGCTTGTATAAGTATAAGAACCCTAATTTGGTACCGTTTAGAAAATCTTTTCAGATTGCCTTTTATTAACCAATGTCTTTATTTAAAAGTTATTTAGAATTGAAAATATATATAACAGTAGGTGGGCTTATATGGTACATATTCTTTTTAGGGTCACTTACCCAATATAATGGCTGAACAGTTCTCTTTGCTGTCATATTACACAAATATATTTTTTATAAATAACGGTACAGCACAGTGTTACTGAAATTTCCAGGGCATTTGAAGTGAATATATAATGTTTTAAAAAAGAGTTAGCAATTATTTTACATTGTACAACAAATGTCCACTTGTTAACTACATTTTTATATATCCTGTTGTGTGTATATGTCAGTGGCATGGAAATATTGGGTTCATAGAGAAACTAAAATATTATGTAATGGGCCATCAATTATATAATTTTAATCATGCTTCATATAAAAACACACAATTAAGAAAAGTCTTTCAACGATATTACATTATTGCAAAGCTAAAGTTTTATTGGACCCACACGCAAAACCTAAAGGGTTACTCGGGGGACATTTAAATATTAGGAGCGTTGCTTCAAAACTACTTATGGACTCAAATCTGGTTTTCCTTTGTTTGTTGGAATCATGGCTGAAAGTCGCATCACCGGACACAGCATACTGTACGTGGGACTACGATAAAACCCTTATGCCTTTACAAACATGCAGTAAAAAAATAAAATCAATTAAAATTGATCATTGTCTTGATTAAAAAAAAGAGAAACTACCACAATTACACCATTATAAAAAAAAAATCTAAAAATTTAAGTTTTGCTGACCACCCCCACTAAAGCAATGTGTGTCATTTTGTAGAGATGATGTAAGGGTCACCAGGGCTTCTGTAAGGTGTGACTGTCACACTCCATTCAGGAAAACTAAATTTGGTCAATCAGCTTTTTCATAGTAGAAAAGTGGAACTTAATCCCACATTATATTAGAGATTTTGCAAGTCTTAGTAGTTTTAAAAGGTCCGTAAAGATTTGGCTGAAGGCGAATCAAATATGTGATCATTGACCTTTTTACATATTGTATATTTTTTGTATTCTGGTTTATATGCAAGTAATGTTTATGTTGTACTGTTTATTTTTCCTTGCCGGGACCGCAGATGTAAATTAGCCGTACAGCTAACTCTTGCACGGAGCTTGAACTGTGCATGGTCTCTGACAAATAAACTAATAAATAAATTGCATGTAAATAATTGAATAGGCATTAAAGAGCACTGGAAATGAGAGTATGGGAGGCATGAAGAAATTATTATATTTTCTTATAAACATAACTGTGCAGAATTAATGTATTGTATTAGCAGCCTTAATTCAATTAATTAAACAAACAGGACACAATCTGAGCTTTGTCTACCACTTTATTTTTTTAGGATCACTTTTACCAGCCAATAATTTAATGGTAAAATTTCTGTCCAAATAGTATGTATTCATAAGCTGTGACGTGGTCAGAGCAGCAGTAGTACAAGCATATTAAGGTGTAGAGTGATGCCCAAGATACACAAACACACACACACCAGCTCCTGGACTTCACTACTCTGAACAGCAGTTCAGCACTCTGAAGCTATAAAATACCATAGTAAAGTCCTTTTTGAATGCTGCAGTATGATGCACACTCTGGAAGGATGTGACGTATTTCATTTGCCTTTAAAGTTTTGAATGTTGGGTTAATGTGTGAATATGTTAAAGAGGTTAAATAACCCAAGGTTGAACAGATATGTAATAAATATACAACAATGACATTTTCTACAAGATGTTTTCATTGTGGATTACGGTTAAAAACGAGAACACGTACAATCGAAGTGAAATACAAAACTGGATTGCTCAGCGAAAGAACTGTAGTCAATGCATTTAACATAGGAACCATTTAAGCTACTTTTTTAAATAAATAAATGACACTACAATAAGATATTGCCCTGTTTACATCAGAATGGTTGCTTTGTGTTATGGTCCCATTTTAAGGCTTAGATCAATTAAAGTCAATTTAAACATTTAAATCATAACTTTAACTGTGATAATACTCCTTTTGTAGCAGTAACCAATCATATTGCACTTTCATTCAAAAAAAAAACTGAGCAGCAGGGCGAGATGGGGTTCAGTCTATAGAAACAGAAGCAGATTGAGTGAAATGTTTGTACAGCACATGGATTTGCTAAATAAATACACAAGTGGGTTGGAAAGGAACGCTCAGTTTTTTTTTTTGCTGCTACAGTGGGTCAGTCTTTCTATCATTTGTACTATTTTAAATGTACATTCGTTTCACTCCGCACTCGCAGCAAAACTTGGCCCAGTCCACAGGGTACTTGGTCCCACACTCATGGCAAAACTTGGTGCCTATTGTAGAGTAATTGTTTTCATGTTCTTTCTTCACATCATTCCTATAAACAAGACCAAGATGTGCATGAGTCAATGTTGACTATTCAAAACAAAACTGTGGCCAAAAAGATTTAGGAAAACTGGCCTAAAACATAAACAACTATAGACCTTTTGTAACTGATGGAGTGAACTAAAGTGTTGTTCTTGAATAGGGACCCATTAACGAGTTGATGGACCTTCATTTGCATTCATCGCCAGTCCCAACTCCCAAGAATGTAGCAGTGCAGTACAGCAAAACTTGTAACAACATACCTTGAATTATCTGCATTTTGGACTTTCTTCTTATTCATCCCTATACCAGAAGGTGGACTTCTCAGGGAGTTTTGCAAAACCATACCCTTGGGTTTCACATTCCCTCTGCAAAAAAGAGCAATGATGGTCATAAAACCTGGCGATAATGTCAAAAATCAGGATTAGTCAGTGACTCTGTGTCTTACTCAGAAGGAGGGCTGTTCAAGTCGAATGAGTTGTTCTGTAACTGAGAATATCCTGATGATGAGCTCCTCACTGAGCCAGTGGATGATGTTTTGCTGCTGGGAATCCCTGTGGATAGAGCGGGGAAAAGCGATTTTGATGTGCTTATTTTAACATGATTAAAAAGTAGCATCTCTACATTTCATGATCTGTATTGCAAGTCTACAGCTATAAAATTGCTTTGTGTTAGGAACAGATTCAGATAGCATTGGCCCTTACATTTAAGATCTTCTAGGAGCCAGTTTTATTTTAGTATCATTGAGATACTGTAATAGTTATATATATATATATATATATATATATATATATATATATATATATATATATGAAGAGTTTTGCAAAAGCCTCTAAATGCCATTTGAAATTTTCTTCTTTAATGATGATTTTTATCAAACTTGTATATTTAAGTTCAGTAGTTTCACTTAAATAACAATTAATAGGTAATTATCATTGCCATTTAAGTGAAATCACTGAACTTAAATATACAAGCTTGATAAAAATTATCATTATAGAAGAAAATTTCAAATGGCACTTAGAGGCTTTTGCATCAGAACGCTTCATATATATATATATATATATATATATATATATATATATATACACACACACATGCATACATAAATACATCAGTTTTAGTTATTGTATTACATCAAGTTAAACTAAATAAAAATGAGAGATGCCATCTTGTTAGTAGCCAACTAAAATAAAATAAGTTTATTTTTAATATTTTATTTCATTTGAAGTTTTGATGGTTTTACCTTTTTACTGATGTTAAAAAGTAAAATACCTCATATCCAATTGGAGGTGGGGTGACATAAGAACAATAATGGACTGGATCAATGTTGTAATTTTTATTTTAGTTAATAACAACAACAAAAAAATAAATTAAAAAAAGATTGTAATTGCAAAAGATTAAATAAAATCAAAATATTAGATAATAAATATTTGAAATGTTGAATTACTGAAATTACTAAAACTAATATACTTAATATAGTAATAAACTAAAGCATATATAAAACTGAAGACTCACAATCTCATCATTTAACGTTGTTTTTAGTAGTATTATTTTTGTTTTTATTAATATTCATAATCTTTTCATATACATTCATAATTTTGTAATCATTGTGTTTTATGAATTTGGGAGAGTTGGATGAATATACAGTGTTTTCCATCGAGCATAGAATATAATATATTATATTATATTCCTACGTTAATGGGAACCACATGTTTCTCTGGTAATGTAGTTAGGTTTTTTTTTTTTTTTTCAGCCTATATGAACTGAATCCTATTTCAGAGAGAGAAACGACTGACAAGCAGGAATGAAGATCTTTGCTGGTTCATTATCACTCTCTCTCCCTTATGTCTTATATAAATTGGTAAAATAAATAAGATATATTGGCAGAATGACTGGTGTCTTTTTCATGAAATTAAATAACAAGGGGAAGCAAGGATTTTAAATCTACAATAATTTCTCTACAGAAAATTTGGACTAAACTAGGGATGCACCGATACCGATACCGGCCTCGATACCACATTTTCTATAGTACTCGTTAAAAGTCCCCCGATACCGGGGACCGATACCATGTTCTGAGAAATGGGTTAATCACAGGCGCCAAGTGCCCACCCCCAGGCTCCGGCTGCAGCTCAGAGCGGGGAGATGGGGAGACATGTCAGCCGTGTGGAACAGTGATGCGCGGGTCAATGTATAAACAACCCGCACACTACCAACGTTTTCAACTACCCGCCCGCTACTCGGACCGCAAAAAAAGTAAGAAAATATTGGACCCGACCCGCTTCCTGACCGTATTTTTTAAAAGTAGTACATGCTCATCGTAGCGTCATTGGGCCATAGACGTGCAACAACACCGCATCGCAAGAAGACGTAGCCTACATATAACAAAGCCAGCACTTTGGTCATCCTCTTTCATTATTTCGGCAAATGTCTCCCACACTTTTACTCTTTCTATTTGTGTATTTGCGGAGCTTCCACTCCACAGTCTTCACCTTTTCTCTTACAGCCTCCATCTCTCTGCAGACTAGTGATCATAGACATGGCCGGTTCTTGAACGAATCGTTCCTTTGAACCGCTTCTTTTTAATGAACCGGTCGAACCAGTACACTAAATCGAACTGAATCGTTCGAAACAGTTCGCGTCTTGCGTCAGTGCTGATCCACAAGTTACTAAAGTTACTCACTTTCAGACATGCCTGACAGTCCCTCCGAATCGAAATAAATCAATCCTGAATTATATTTTACTCCAGTAACTCCAACAGTTCACTGAACCGAGACATGTTGTTGCCACAGCTGAGAGAAGTGATGAGCACGAGCAGCTGATACTGCGCATCCGCGTACTACCGAACGCAGAGGTACAGCGGTTCTCGGATCACACCAGTACAGAACTGAGAACTGTTTAGACTGAGCTTGTGTGTCATCTTCGTGCCAGTTATTCAGCCAATAAAGTGTAGGCCTATATATTTCATAGAAAATTGTATCTAGTACTATATAAATACAAAGGTTTAATTGGCATCTTTTTCCAAACGACCTGACCGAACGCGACCCGAATATCATTAAAAATATTTTTGGATGACCCGTAACTGCGGGTAACTGCGGGTGACCGCAGGCACCCGCTCATTTTGGATCAACCCGTGCATCACTGGTGTGGAACTATTTCAAAGTGAATGGCTTTGGGTTAGGAGAATAAGTTTACTTGTAGTCGCCAAGTTACTTATAGTGTTGGAGAATTCTGCTTGTCCTATGTACATGTGAAAGAAGAGTGCTGTGCATGTGAAAGAAGCGTGCATGTGATGTAATGCCAAGCAGAAAAAACTAGGGTCTTAGGGCACATGAGGACAGGGACGAGAGTGGAAAAGTACCCAAAAAACACTTGTAGCACAGATGCAGGTGTTGGGAGGCACTGGGAGAGAAACAGATTGTATACAATGTAACAATGTGCCACTGGGAAAAGTGTACTGAAACAAGGAGCCCATTGTGTAAAAAGAAATGATACGCATGCGCAAGGAAGTTTGCCCCAATTAAAAATAAAATGATAATGCAGGTGTTTTTAATCTGGGAGGAGTAATAAGGAGGAGCAAGGAGAGAAAATATAACAATTTGAGCGCTAATTGGCTACCACAAGGTATAAGAAATGAGTGCAGACCATTGTAAGATCAGATGCCTGGCCGACATCTCACATTGTTGAACTGCTCAATAAAGTTATTCTTCTGAGACCTGTAACCTCGACTCTGAAAGATTTTCTCTGAGAGCTGAACCAGACTTTGATGATTTGAGTTGGGACTGGAAATCTGCCACAACATAATAGTCAGTTGAATGTCTTTTGGGGGACCAAGTGTTATCAGATATTAAGCTGATCGTACTAATACTCTAATGACAGTTAGTTGACATGTAGTTGAAAAGTTACTTATAGTTAGTAAAGTGGACTATCGAAATAAAGTGTTACCCAAGTAATTTAATCAAGCACCATTTAAAAACCCATATATAAAAATATTTAAATCACGTTTTTTTTCATTTTTTTTCATTAAGTACTCGGTATCGGTATTGGCGAGTACTGAAATGCAGTACTCGTACTCGTTTTCCAAAAAAGTGGTATCGGTGCATCCCTAAACCGTAAATTCATATGGATTCATTTTAGAATCTCTTTATGAACGTCAAAGTGGTAGGTGCATAACCGTCAATGGAGTAACAGAAATCTTTCAAATGTTATTTAAAAAAAGATATCCTACTTCCTGTTCCGAAGAGTTTTGGAAGGACATGAGGGTGAGTAAATGACGACAGAATTTCCATTCACTACACTGAAATATAATGTTAAGAACACATAGAGGGATGTAACATGAGCAATCATACAAGTTTAATAGCTTTGGTTGCTTCCCAAAAGGGATGCTTGACAACATAAGTAAGGAAATAATTGATAACATATGTCAGTGACAAATGGAGGAACAATAACTCAATAAATATGAGTCCATACCCGTGCCAGCAACCTGTCCATAGGCTGAGCGCTGAGGTAGACGAGAGGACACATTAGGTACAGCGGGAGAGTTTGCCTTCTTTTGTGGTGGAGGTTTGTACTGCAGACACAGGAACATGCAATGTGTATATCAACCCACTCATACCAACTTGCTTATTGTATTAACAAAACTAGTTTGAGGCTGCTATTTAATAGCCTTACCATATATTGTTTATTTATCAGTGTTAGTAATATTCTTACAATTTATGCACATGTTAAGTAAAGAAGGTACGTATGCCATACAGTTGTGTATGCCAACCATTTTTGGAGAAATAAATTAGCTTCATTCAGATTCCTAAAAAATGACGTGGTTCAAGTAATGTTCACAGTGAGTGAAACCTTACCGGAATCCTGGCTGGGGGTTTGGCTTTCTCACTTCCAGGAACCTTGCTCTTATTGGAGATTCTGGATGCTTGCTCCTTACAGAATTTAATGTGGCGATCTGCTGCATTCTCACTAAAGCGTCGCTGGCAATAGGGACACTGGATATAATCTGAAGAAGCCAATAGCTGTTAATGTTTTTACTCATATTACTGTAACTATTCCAAGTGTCAATAAAAAAAAAAATATATATATATATTTTACCTGGATCATAGGATGGAGGAGGGGGTGGAGGAAGAGGTCCACCATCTTTTATGACTTGATTTAAGCCTTTGGCGGCCCGAATGGTGGCAATGAATTCTTCATGCTTTCGGCGCCAATTTGACTGTTTCTTGGGTGGTTCAGGCTGTTTAAAAGCAAACATTTAGTTTAAAAGGATAATATACATTTCGGGGGCCTTACAATGTAGTTATGTACCATTATTAAAAGTATGATACATATTTTCATGCTATGAAAACGATAATGGGTCAACAGTATACCATTCTATACTTTTTGAAAATTGAAGACAAAAAAAATATATATATATATTGGCTCATATGCATCCACTAGTGACCATAAAAATAAAAATAATAATAATATCGTCTGATAACTGATATGGTACCTATACATTGTGAATGAAAATTAAAATCAGTTAAGTGATACAGTTATTTCATTTTATTGAAATCATGATGTACAACATGTAACCGACATTTGCCAATTTGTCCCCTCAACTGTTGGTTTTACAGAAGAACGTGTAGTTCTTGAAACATCTGGAATCACAAAATTAATCATGGTTAATTATTTTAATCTACTGATATGCTTAGTTTCTGGTAATAAAGAAGTTTGAAATCAAGCAGCTCTGTCATCATTACAACATGTAACACCAAGTTTACAACAGTAACCATGACTCCTTGAGAAGGGGAAAGGTGCTACGCTAGTGTTGTCACAATACCAAAACTTTGACGTCGATACAATACCCAACTTAAATAACACGATACCGATACTATGGCAGAAACCTAAAACAGGAAAAGTAAATAAATAGACAGAATGTCTATAGGGAGAGTTTGCTCTAGTCCCAGTTGAACCGAAGCCCCAACAGGCTGAGGTGCCCGAAGGATAGGATTTTGTACTGATACGCCGGACCCTCAAAAGCAAAGCGCAGAAAGGGCTGTGTCCAAGAAGAATCGAGACGTGAAAGTTTGCATCCTTCAGGTCTTGTTCTCCTGAGAGAACATGAACCACCATGAACGCAGCTTCAGCATACTTAAGCCCAGACATGCGAGAGCTTTTTTAGGAAAAATTTGCTCTCTCTAGAGCTGAAGCGCACAGGGGGATGTCCATGGCCAACAGCGGGGAAATAGTGCAATCCACTGAGGCACTCAACTGAACTGCCACGCTCAAGAGTTTTTTTCTTTCTTTTGAGTGATAAGAGTGATTTTGCTGTAGCACGCCATTACACAAACACGAAGGAGAGGGTTTTTCCAAAAAGAACACTCAAAAGTTGTCACTTCTTTAGAAGTAAGACTGCTGGAACAGGTCATGAATCAGCTCGGCTCCAAAGCGAAATGTAAAGATGCTTTGCCCCTGCTGCTCATTATATACTTGCACTGCGTGGTTGACCGAGTAATTTTCAGGCCCGTTGAGAACTCCATTTTGGAAATCTACAAAACTAATATTTAAGAAATTGCAGGGGCTGCCTCCACTTGAGAATTAGATTGGCCCATTATTAAAGGAGTTGCTCACTTTTGAAAAAAACTTTTGCTGATAATTTACTCATCGCCATGTCATCCAAGATGTCCATGTCTTTCTTTCTTCAGTCGAAAAGAAATTAAGGTTTTTTATGAAAACATTCCAGCATTTTTCTCCATATAATGGACTTCAGTGGGAACCAGACGGTTCAAGTTCCAAAAGAAACTTTAAGTACAAACTGCAAACTTGTTCAAGGGGCTTTAAACGATTCCAGACGATGAATAAGGGTCTTATCAAGCGAAACGATCGCTCGTTTTATAAATAAACAACAAAGTTTAAGTTTTATAAGCTCAAACGCTCGCCTTGCTCTGTTCTGTAACGCACTCCTGTTCGAACTCGTTCATCAAAACGAACAAATCTTTTTCTGAGTCATTTGATTCATTCGGCGAAAGAAACAGACGAATTGATTCGGAAAAAGATTTGTTCATTTTGTTGAACGAGTTCGAACAGGAGAGTCACGAACGTGCACCACAGAACAGAGCAAGGCGAGCGTTTGATCTTATAAAACTTAAACTTTGTTATTTTTTTTTTTTTTTTTAAATGAGCGATCTTTTCCCTTGATAAGACCCTTATTTATTGTCTGGAATCGTTTAAAGCCCTTTGAACAGTTTGCAGTTTGTACTGAAAGTTTCTTTTGGAACTTGAACCGTCTGGTTCCCACTGAAGTCCATTATATGGAGAAAAATCCTGGAACTTTTTCATTTTCGACTGAAGAAAGAAAGACATGGACATCTTGGATGACATGGGGGTGAGTAAATTATCAGCAAAAGTGTTTTGAAAAGTGAACTACTCCTTTAAGGTAGCAAATGTTAAACACAAAAGCCTTAATATCAGAAATGACATGTTGAGACACAAAATTCAGTTATATGAGGAAAAAAAAAAATAAACAAAGTCAAACATTCAACTTACTTTATCAGACTTAGAGCTGCTGGAAGAACTTTGTAACTGAAACATAATCAAAAGGGGTTTCAGAAAATTTTAGAACATTGGGGTAGATATGTGGGTAGCCGTGGAGGAAAAGTTTCTGAGCAGAGGCTCTTTGAGAGGCCAAGGTATTCTTCACTTTTGATATTCTTGCTTGAGGCCAAACCAGAGTTTGACTGTTCCAAGGCATGTCCACTTAATATTTCAAACAAGTAAGCTGAGAAACAACGGCCCCGTTTACACTGCCCAAACAAACATGAGGCTATGGGTGAATACATACATGACATTTCATTAGACCAGTGTTTCCAATACTGCTCCTGAAGGACCCTGAACACTGCACGTTTTCTTTGGCTCCGTAATCAAACACAGCTCATTATCACATATATCCCCATAGACATAAAATAGATCTAGACGCCCTATTGGCCGCTGGGTGCAAGAAATGTGACAGCCATCTTTAGCCAGTCATACTCCTAATTACGTTGCATAGCAGCAGTTAAGATGCTAGAACACTGTGCAGCATATTCCTGCTCGAATCAGCGGACCATCACAAATAGAGCTCGGGGGGATTACTTTTCACAAATCACCGTACTATTGGTTGTATTTTGTTTATTTCCTGTATCATAGCTACATGTATGACCTTTGCAGCAAAAAAACCCATGAAAATCAGTTCGGTATTGAGTGATAAGATTAATTAAATGCACCTGCCAATCAGATTACACTGAGTGGAGCGTGTGACCGGTCTCCAGTAGGCAGCGGTTGATGGGGCAGCTACTCTCTATCATGTGATAATGAGCTGATGAGTTGAATCATGTGTGTTTGAATAGGGAGACAAAGAAAACGTGCAGTTTTGGGGGTCCTTCAGGATCAAAGTGAATTTCACAAAAAAAGAAGTTCAAAATTATGTCCTCCAAGATTTTTTTTTTATTATAGAATTTTAGATTTCTTTAGAAGACTTTAGATTTTTAGGTTGCTCTTTGTTTTGAATTAATACACTGTAAACCTTGATGTATTTTGAGTCATAACAAATCATACATTTTTCTTAATATAATATAGAAAAATACCTTGAAAGTGCTGCAAGTCATTTTGGATAAAAGCATATGCCCAAAAAGCATCAAAATATTTCCTCCTGCCCTGCCGATTATATCTTGCTCTGTCTAAATGCGCTTAAATCCACAATAAGGACGCTTACTATCACATATTACACATGAACACTTTAATAAGCCAATAGAATGCAGGTTTACGTGTTACATGCCAGGCAAAATTGGGGTAAAACAGCTTAAATAGTTTACAACCACACGCATTGTCAGCTAACTAAGCATAATCGGGTTAAGAATGTGCATCTAAATGCACTCATTGTCAATGACTGTCAATGGTTCACTACCATATCAAAATCATTATACCAGACCAACCAAGTTGAGACACTCATTGGATGTTAGTGTGTAGGAGCAGTGTAAACTAGCCTTACAAAATACATTGTCAGATATTATTAACTAGTGCTGGAAACTGCAATAAAATCCAGTAAAATGTATGGATTCTTTGCCTTTTTTCTTATGTTGTAATAATACTAAGATGGTAACAAATGACACTTTTGCCACTGCAGACGGATTTTATGGTGACAGCAACTACACTGTTTCTGAATGTGCATCATTATCAACTATATACTGCGTGTAATCACTCACGGTTCACATCTCATCATCTGTGAACATGGTGTGGTTGTTTCCTCACCTTTGGTTTTATGGGTTTGACTGTAGAAATATCGGTCCCCTCTGCCCTTTGCCTGCTGGAGTCAAACACCTTCCTTCTTTTTGCCACTGCCTTCTGGCAGATCGGCACATGTTTTTTCTACAATAGATAATAAGGTGGGCGGGTATGAAATGACTGTGACAGCACTGCGTTGACAGGGTAATAATTACAGGATTTGTGTCTACATAGTGACCTGTGAGAAATACATGCCTTGTTGCTAATCTTGATCTAGCAACTGCTATATTGATATAGCAACTTCTTAATATAGCCTCAAATGAACCCTCAAATTTTGTGTAGGTGCAACAGGGAAAAATCACTCACTGTGGGACAACATATTGAGTATCATGGTAAAGCAATACTTTTTGGTTCAAGAGTGTCGCTGTGGCACCAAGGATCACTTAATTTCTTGATATTTTAATGGTTTTATTTTGGCCCATCTACATTGATCTGATGACGATACTATGTTAAAATTGCTTAACACTGGGATGAAAAATAGATTTTTTCTGACCTACATATGTGCAATTTAAGACTTTTGAAGGCCAAAAAAGGATAATAAATAACTTTAAAACCATGTCAGTGGGCATTGGATTATTTTGTCAATAAATGCTCTCTCCTCAAACATACAGCTTTCTTTTTCTCTCAGTGTCCTTATCCTGCCCTATTTCTTCTCGTCCTAAAGCTGAACTTTGACTAATAGTCTTTTCGTTTTCATCTGTGTCCGTGAAGAAATTAAACAGGCTTAACTGATAATTATAGATTTTGTGAATCATTATCTTAAACAAGTTAATTTACTCAAAGCTACCAGGTCAGTATTGCCACCTTATACCAGCTTTGGAATTAGAAAAGTAAAACAGATTATATCATGTAGGGATTTTTATTTTATTTTTATGTTTGCAAGCACATTTGAATGGCAAAATAATTTACAGCAACCATCAGCAGTCAATTCATTATATATAAAGACATACTTACAATCACCCTCGAAAAAAAACTTCTTCCACATATTTTGCAGGGCACCAGGTCTTCAGAAACAGGAGGAGATTCTGAAGACAAACAGAAAATATAAATAGAAACAGATCATCATAAGACAGAAACAACAAACACAAAATGATAAAGATCAAAGAGTAGTTCAGTCTGTTTGGGTGTCTATGCAGCCAGTTTACTCAAATGAGAACAGATCAAGCAGTAGTATGTGAAAATAGGTCAATCCTGTCAGTCTGAAGAATGTCAGTTTGTAGGGAGAAAGAAAAAGGGGATCCAGAATGGTATGTAAAGCATTTGACCTTGTTTTCGCTTATGTTTAAACAGACCTAACGTTACACTAGAACAAATTAGTGACATGGAATCAAGCTTGCTGAATCAAATGTCACAACAAAAGCACTTCTCTCTCTCTCTCTCTCTCATATATATATATATATATATATATATATATATATATATATATATATATAATTATACACACGTGTGTGTGTGTGTTTGTTTGGATGTGTATGTACATAGTCCCTAAAATAACAGTTAAACGTCATTATTTTCCTACAAAACGTCATTCTCTTCCGTGGTGATAACCTCAAACAACAGCGCTGAATAAACCAAAGCTGTGCTCCATTATACAAACACACACACTGAGTGTTAGAGGTTAGATGCACAATATTCAATATATTTTCATATGCATCTTTAGCTTATTTAAAGCCTTACCTTCTATTTCCTCCATCTTTCCTGCTCGGTAAGACACTAAAGACGATGCTGTAGCAAGTTGGCTCTTCTAGGTTACCGGCCTGTCCACATGCTAGTATCCTTGTTTTTGATTGGTGTTTTCCAGTTTCCCCGTTTCCCTGCAGAAATAAACGCTGTGCAGTACCCGCATCTGGCCGATAGATGGAACGTGGGAGGCGACCAGGCTGTGGATTATAATCGTCCACTAACATTTTATATCATTTACGACTTTTTCGAAAAATATTTTCTAAAGCTATAATTACTTTAGCATGTTGTTGTTGTTTTTTTTTTATATAGGGCCCAAGTTATTTTTCTACATCTTATATCTAGCCTACTGCTGGCAATGTCCAGAGTCCAGACTAAAACTAGAATTTCCAATCAAGCCATTCAATTGAGTCAATTGCAATTGAGATGTCATATTGCACCACATTCCTCGGTTTTTAAACTCTGTAATCTTATTAACAAAGTCCTGGAAAGCAACACATCAACATGTCTGGACGAGATATCCAACAATAGAGCCCTTGACATATAGCAGTTGTGCTTGGATTCAAACCAAACTAGTATTTAAAAGGGCTCTATTGTTCGACATTACTATGTGGGATAGGAAATGCATGTGAAACATCAGCTGCACTGTCTAGAATTCGTCGCGCTGTGTTAAATAGCCTTTTGATTTTGATTTTTTTTACCCTTTAATGTAGGCAACATTAAAATCTTTTACAAAAAAGTAAACAAATCTTTCTCGTTCACTTCCATAACTTATACGTATTTTTTACCCTTAAATGTACATTTAAAAAAAAGTTAACAAATATTTCTCGTTCACTTCTAAATAGGCTACGTCTTGATTGCGTGAATTATTTTGACCGCGTGACCAATAGTGAACCAGAATGAGTGAATCAGGCATGACATGTAAAGCAATTAGTTTCAACCTATGGTTTCAACAAGGGGAATGCAAAAGAATGTAAAAAATGCCTACAGTATTAGCCTACCCGTTTAAAAGTGAACAAGTCTTATAAAACACGACTCACTTTCGCCACCTATTGGAGAGTACGATGAAAACACAAAATAAAGTGTCATGCAAATCAGTGAACAGGTTCGAAAGATTCGAATCACTGAGATGAATCAAACTCCTCACCACTAGTCAGCATAAGCAGATATGATGGTCTTTGGATAATCCTCGCATATAATCAGCACTCAGGAACGCGCATACGTCATCCCTTTCTTCTCATGCAGACTCATGAACAGAGGCAGCAGCACCTCTGACAGCACCGTCGCATCCCACTGAAGTATTACCAAGAGCGACAAAACTGCACAGCCTTGACAAGAAGAAAATTAAACGTCTAGCCTACAACAGGTACGATTTGCGGATTCGCTCGACTTTATACGTCTTCTTAACCGCATCCTATGATAGATTTAGTCGCGCAGACTTTAGCATCTGTGCTGTAGCCTGTCCGATTTATATAACAGGTGCATTCATAAGCTCAAACGCAGTATGTTGTGCTGTAAATGAAATAATTGCTCCACTGAGATTTGCACTTGTAGCTCTTATTTTGAATATGCCATGTTGATACTATGTTGACGTTATTGTCTTGCACGTGACATGCCAAGGACGAGACGAGTTTCCTCACAAACGTTTATATTTATGTATTTTCATCATTTTTAACGTGACATCATATAAACTAGTGCATTTTACGCTCTAATAATACATCTGTCAAATTGTCACGAATAGATTGTGTGTTCGTTTAAACAGTGTAAGAACAGAATAGCCTATCATATAACATTACATTTAGCCTGATTATATGTGTTTATTTTCAAGTCTGGTTTCAATTGATAAGGTAATTGATATTCTGAGTTTAGGGCATTGAAGGGTATAGTTATGAATTAAGCCATTTTTAAGATTATCTCACCCTTATTATGCTGCACATTGTAACTCATTAGAGCCGTTATCATTTATTAATATACTAGGCCTACTGTATGTAGTTGGTTCATTTAAAAAAGTGCTTGTTGGAGGACAACTGCATTGATTTGTGGCCTTTGTGGTACTGATTCCTGAGACATGGGAATAACAGGATAACAGGAAGTTTACAAATTAATCCAAAATGTAGAATGTAAATGACTACTTCATTTGATTCTAGATATTAGTATTAATTAGAAACATTGCATTATCACTCAGGTGTACGACCTGTTCTCTGATCATCCCTCAATACTTCAATTATAATGAGTGGGTCTTTAAAGTGAAATGTAAAGAAATGCATATTTTACCGTCAGATATTTTTGAAACCATTTATACAGTTGAAATTAATTTCTGTGTTCATCCTCAATAATTTATCTTGAACACTAATCAAGTTAATTCCTTGGTACATAAACTTTTAAGTTTTGCAAGCTGTTCTATCCCAGGACTCAAGCATCAGTGGTTAAGTTTTGTCCAAACTGTTGCACAAACTTTTTCAGAGGGTGGGTTGGTGGATTGCACAGAGGTCTCTGAGGCATAGTCAGGGAAGTGTGTGACATCTCTTCTGCATGGTTGTCAATGTTGCCTTGAGGAACTGCTCACTCAAGTCCATATAGATTTTTTTACGCTTAGACCTGAACTCTTGTGCCAAGTGAGCTTTAAATTACATTTCTTTCCCATTAATACATAGACAATTACTTTGGTGTTAATGGACAAGACTCTTTTTTATAGATATGATACTATTGATCTGTGTGGTATTATTTTCATGTTATCACTGTGAAGCTGCTTTGATACAAACTCTATTGTAAAAAGCTATATAAATAAAGGTGACTATGGTATATTAAGTGCAATGGTGATAAAAAAATAGCCTATGTGCACCCTTAATGTGCCCCTATTATGCTATTTTAAAGTGTCCTAGTTTTTGTTTTAGATGATTCTTACAGTAGAAAAATAAACACCTTCATTTTCTCAATATACATGGCAGCATTACATTTTTTTCTTACAGTGTCTGAAATGGTTGGATTAAAGGATTCTCTAAACCCCTCCTTTCTGAGAGCCTACTCTGCTCTGATTGATCAGATGGCACAGTCTGTTTTGATTGGTCTACCGCTTATGGTGTTGGAGACTAAACACCCATTACAATATCAGAATTTCAGCTCTGGAAACTTCTTCAGCACTTGTATGTGGTGAAATGAACAGTAACTATGGCGGTTTTACCATTTAAATTCGAGCCACTTCCAATTCAGTCCTCATTCTTTGGAAGCGCATGTAAAGTGGATTTGCTTTCGCACCACAGAAAACAGCGTCTTCTCTACATTGTGACAACAAGAAACAAACTCTTAGGCCTCAGCTACAACTACATCCGTCAAAGTGGGCATTGTTCGCAGGCAGCCTATATGAAGAGCAGGCATAGAACATTATTTGGTGCTAACCTACGTTTGTGGAGGAATTAAGATTGGAACTTGTTTCAGGCATTTCAGAATCAGTTGTTTCTTTTGGGAGACAATAACTCCATTTATTAAGCATTTATTAAGACCTTTTCACAAACAGCTATATTACACACTACATGAAAGGTATAATATCTGAAAAAAGCATTATAGGGGCACCATTTTCTGTATTTATGCATAATAATACTCATATAGTTGTATTATTATTTCACTCAGCAACCAGAACCTGGAGAATCAAAAAGTCAATATTTTAGTTTGAGAAATGGAGTATGTGAAATCCTTTAATACCGTGAAACAGCCCTTTAATGATGACCTCATGCGTGTTACACCACACACTCACAGTTGCACCATTTTGAAGGCAACAGCTGAGAATGACTGTACTAAGATGATAGCATGTGCTAAATATAACTCTGAGCTCAGGGAAGACTGTCCTTGCATCTCATGAGTGATATTTAGTTCAATAAAATTCGAGATAATCTCGCAGATTTGTGCCACGTCTGTTTTGACGTGTTTGAGGGATCAGAACATTAAAATATTTTATGGGACTCCCTCCCCCCAACCCACACAATATTTAGAGGAGTTTCAGATAAGAAATCCAGAAGGACAATTTAGACATGCATGAGATCACAAATGTGTTACAGAATAAACTGTCCCTTATCCAAGCTTATGTTCTTATCTAGGTCAGATTATGGCTCCTTACAGTCTTTACATTGTTGTTTGGGATTCCTAATAGTTATAACAGTTTTTGTTCAAACACTGATTAGTATTTAAATCAGTTTAAAATGTGTGAATTTAAGGAGTAACATTTTCCATTTTTTTTTAATTTTTCAGTCTCTTATGCTCAGCAAGGGTGTATTTATTTGATCAAAATACAGTAAAAACAGATATATTGTGAAATATTATTACAATATTTTTTTTCTATCTGATCATATTTTAGAATGTAATGTATTCCTGTAATGGCAAAGCTAATTATTAGTGTCACATAATCCTTCAGAAATAATTATAATATGCTGATTTGGTGCTCAGGAAACATTTGTGCTGCTTAATATTTTTGTGGAAGCCATGATTCATTTTTTCCAGGATTCTTTGATGAATAGAAAGTTCAAAAGAACAGCATTTATTAGAAAATGTTAAAGTTATAACGGCTACTTTTGATCAATTTAATCCTGAATAATAGATTTAAGTTCTTTAAAAAAAAAAAACTTTTAAATGAATAGTGTACATTTTAGCGGTGTAATTTCTAGATTGTTGCATATTTTCTTTTTGAATTAATTACAAACATCCAACAAATAAATCTTTTAAACATTTAAAAACAAATAAAATATTTACAATTATATATAAATTATTAAACATTTATTTATACGTTTCACAATTTACACTTATTATACGTTTAATTTTATGAAGTGCTGTGAGAAAAGGCTATAAATCTCCACCTCCAACATCCTCACTCGCAATATAGCCTATGTGACGAAATGAGGCGAAGACATGCTCAAATCTCCCGCGGAAAACTTTATTACAAGCTTACCGCTTTGAATCGAGCTACAGCAAGCAGATAGTTTTGAACACTGGCTGGTTATGTATTTTCTCAAATATGTATTTTGGATCATTTTCAACCCAAGAAAAGCTACAGACTAGAGCCCGACCGATAAAATCCGATATTTCGGCCGATATTTTTTTATTTATTTATTTTTTATTTAAGGAACGCGCAACAAAACATTAACAGATTTCCCTAACATTAGTTATTCGTAGTTTTTTTTATGAGTTTTAACTAAAATAATATGATAATGCATTTAAAAAAAATTATTTCTTTTATTGTCACAACAGAACAGACTGATGATAGTGGCATTAGCTAGCTTTGTGGTTAGCTAGTCTATGATGAGCCATAATTTAGCAATGTACTACGTCATACTGCAAATTGTAAAACATACATTTTCAATACAACAATGAGAGATGATATGTCTCATTGCTATAAATATCACGCGCTATTAAAGAAATACTTCAGTCACATTGTCAAAAGTTAAAAGGACAGTCAGTCAACTACACTGTAACAACGTAACGTTACTATTACTAGCTAATTCCGCTTCATTCTCGGTTTATTTAACAGCACCAAAACTGGACTTGATAGTCACAAATTTTGTCATGCTTATTTGAGTTAAGAGAACGGATGGAGATGTTCTTTTAATTGTTATTCAAGCAATGTATGTCTCGTGACCAACTCAACGTGGACAGACTATACAACTCCAACACTCATGACATGGTTCAAGTGTGTTTCGTCTGTTTTTATTTTGTTATTCATATATTCATTTATCGGCCATTATAACTGCCGATACCGATAGTTTGGAAAATGCCTAATATCGGCCGATAATATCGGTCTGCCGATATATCGGTCTGGCTCTGCTACAAACCTTTGTGCAGCTTTAAACCTTTAGGTAATGTTGATATAGAAATTAACTAATATAAATTAACTAATATAAGCGCTGTCACTATACACCTAGGATGGCTTGAGGGTGAGTAAATTATGGGATAACTCAAGTGACTTATTTCTTAAAAGTCACTTGAGTTTTTTCTTAATTACTTGCAAGGCATCTGCATGCCACAGCAGATCTGTGTTTGACCAAATAAAACCATCTCTGTCTGTCACAGGCACTGCTATGTTGATATGAATTAGATATGACTGATGTCGAGGTGACATATGAAGACTTCATCGCCTCTGGAAGGACCGGCAGACGCAATGCTGTGCACGAAATACTGGGAACCTCCGGCGGGCTGGATGCTAGTGGACTCTCCCAAACTCTGTCTGAGCTCAATATCAGCAAAGCAGGTGAGTAAAGTCCCCATAACCCATCACGGCTCCTTCAGCAAGAACATGGAGTGTCGTCAAAACACTGCAGGAATGTAATATGGCACGAGAGGCAGGCTGGCCATGAATAATGTATCAGACAAACCTGCTTTGGGCAAACTAGAGAGTTTAGACAGCCTGTTGGTGGCTTCCCAGACCAGTTTTTAGCTCAAGACAAACATGGATGTGCTTTATCAAATATAGGCCTGTTAGCTGAGGGCATCCTTAAGAAAAAGCATTGCAGCAACTGTTAAACATCCTGCCTTGCCGTAGGGTGTCGAGTATCTGCTCTTGTTGGGCAACAGCTCCCTAGTCTTCATTAAAACATCTGTTTTTTGGTTCTGTTCTTGCTTTCACTAACAAAACAAATTTTTTCACTCTCAGAGTCAGGGAATGATGGAGAGAGGAGCCAGAGCTTTTCAGACTCTGAACCGAAGCAGGAAGAAGACAAAGGGGAAGCAACATAACAGACTTCAGTGAGAGAATCAGTCAGATACCCCCTCTAGTGGCTGATTTTTATAAGGATGGAGGGGTTGACACTGAAAATAGTGCAGCATCCCTCTCTCTGAAGGATCCGGATGGAGGAGACTTTGCTTTGAGGAAGCTACTGTGAAAGGATGGGCCTTATGAATCATAGCGCTGCTGTTTTACTACAGTGATCACTACTTTAGCTGATGTAGGTATGACTTTTACTTCGATATTCGCTCTAGTTGGTAGGTACCTAGAGTGACTGGTGGGATTTGAGTCAGAAGTATTCACATCAGAATGATGAAAACACTCGGGAGATGAACAAAACCCACTAAACTTGTGATTTTCAATTCACCAAATAACTGCCAGTGTAGTGCAGCTATTACGCATTTTTATAGGTGTAGTAGTGTTGTCATAGTAATATCAGATTTTGATATTAAATTGTGCTTTGTCTTATCTTAAACTGATATTTTCAGTTAATGTTTTCACTAGGTACACATAATATAAGTGCTGCACTTTTTGTAAACACTCACTGAATTCGTATAAACTGTCTATTATGGTCTTGCATGACACTGCCCCTGACAGAGTCGGTATGTATAACTGTTCACATCCCACAAATTTGTGAACCCATCATTTTCAGTGTTGCGATTCTAATTTGTTTGTTTCATGATGAAAATTCGTATTATATTGTGAAATCTGGCTCGATTTGAAGTCTTAATTACACTGCCTATTTATTAATCCATTTGAAAATGTGTTCAATTGAGCTTGCCTTACCAAACCTCAGCCCATATTTTGTCTTCCAGCTCTATGTCCTAAATTTTGCATAAATATATTTGATATTTTCATCTTTGGGTATATACACATTTGAATAAATTCAAGAAATCTTTGGGAAAATGGTGATATATTTTTTAATTATTTCTGCATATATTTATTTATAATGCATTTACCAATGTTTCGTGAATCAATGATTATTATAAGTGCTCTGTACTAACTTAGGCACTGATTAAGACAGTGATACAGATATTCCACTGGATGGCACTGTTCACTCACTAATCTATTTTATTCTAAATGCAGCTCCATAATGAGTGATTGAAGCCAGTGAACATCATCCATTTTGGAGTTTTATATTCTTTTCATATGTCAGTTATATGTTGTTATATATATATTTAGGTCACGAACCATTTTGGCTACTTTTTCTCCTTAAAGGGATAGTTCACCCAAAAATACAAATTTACTCACCCTCATGTTGTTGTTCTAAACCTGTGGCATATGATGAAGGAAGGAACCATATGTTGGTTTTCCCACTTGCTATTCATTTCAAAATATCTTTTGTGTTCAACAGAACAAAGAAACTCGTATAGGTTTAGAACAACTTGAGGGTGAATAAACAATGACAGAATTTTAATGTTTGGGTGTACTATCCCTTTAAAATATGGCAATATTTAGCAATGCAATTCGCATCATTAAAATTAATTTTATTAATACACAAATAACTGGAAGAAATGAATTGCAGGTGGGACAATCTTTGGGAAGACAACCTTTCCTTCCTTCATTTGCCGTGCCATTTCTCAGTAATATTTTGAGACCTCGAACCCTTTGGCAGAGCCGCTGACCTTTTCTGTCTTTTAAGTGGCAGAGCTGCACATTAATCATTAATCAGCTTACAGCACACTGGAGTTCTCAGCCAATTTTCACAACCAATGAATCCATGTGGCTTTTCTAAGAGATCAGTTCTTTAATTGTGACCCCAGTGCATGAGCCATAGAGACGTACGGTAGTTTAAAGGCAGATAGTACAACAGCCTTAAAACTTTGATCACACACTCCAGTTGTAATTCCAAATCTGTCAAGCGTGTCCGTCCACTCAATCACACTCCATAGAGGTGGCATCTGGTGCCCCCTGTAGTTGGTGTTTGATTGGAAACCAAACAGCAAAGGTGAATTTGTGGATGTAATCATGGGCCTGTATGAATACAATCAGTGTTGGGGGTAACGTATTACAAATAATGCGAGTTACATAATCAGAATTAGCATTGCTTTTAAATTTACAATAAAATAGTTACTTTTTCCAAATAAGTAATGCATATTCTTTTCATGTGGAGAGAAATCATGAGTAAGATGTGGCGTTAATACATACAGTATTCTCTAACCAGACATAAAGGAAGACTGCGATGTTGGTCTAAAACATGATGTTAACCCCTTAAAAATGAATTCTGAAGATCTTTTCCATGCAGTTACAATTGGAGCTGGACTCATGAACTTGCACATCCTCTAACAAATGAGCTGTTTACATTTTGATATATTGGAACAAAACTCTAAATGTTAGACTTGGACTGTGGTTTTGCTCTGGAGTGCAGAGTGAAAATTCAAATCTATGCAGAGCTATTATTCAGATGGAAGGTGTCTGTATGTGTGGGCAGGGCTGAATGGCTCAAGGGAGTGAAATTGAATCTGTGGTCTTGGAGCTCTGATACTCTTAGTCTGCTACCTCTGACAGTGATGGATTTTGTCCTGATGGGAGTGTGTCATACCATCATTTTTAATCTCCCTCTTTCTTTTTCGCACACACACACACACACGCATTCACATACAAATTACCTTAATCTGTGAAAACCTAACTACAAACCACAATTAACTTTTAACAATGTATAGTTCAACCAAACATGAACATTCTGTCATCATTTACTTAACTGTTAAAAAAAAAAAATCTGTATGACATTCTGTGTGAAGCATAAAAGTTGAATTTTTACAAATTTCCTGCTGCTTTTTTTTCCACACAAAATAATAAAAATGAATGGGGACTGGGGCTGTCAGGCACCAAAAATACCACAAAAAAAAAGGTCTTTTCAGGTTATACAAAAACATTGTCCAAAGAACAGATTGAGACTTAAAATTGTATTTGCTAAAATCTCTGAGCCGCAGCTCTTAAATCAAATGTGGCACCATTGACATCAATAACTTCTGGTCATATGATTCACGAGAGCCAATGATGTTTGGCATCACTGACAGCAAAAATATATTGGCTGTGTCCGAAATTTTTGGAGCTGCAGTCCACAGTTTTTCCTCTTTGTCGCCATCTCTGTTCGAAATCTGCAATTGCAGTCATTGGCGGAATTATCAACTTTACGCGAGCAACTTTAGTTCGAAACGGCACAGCGTGGATGTACACAATGTTTGAGGAGACTGTGCAGCTGTCAATCGCCGCGTCGGTGTTGATACTGGCGATATCATTTTCTAATGGCATTCAGAATCACAGATTATTCTTTTTGAAAGTATGCCCAACATAACTTTTGTTCTGGTTCTGACATTGCAGTAAATCGTGCTGATTAAATCTAAAAATCGCTTATCATCATGCAAAACTGTGCAAATAATACTTTGTTCTCAAATTGTTAATGTTAATAACCTCAGCATTGCGTGACTACATGTAATGTCCTTCCGATATTTACCATTGCTTTCGTTTTGTTTTCGTGCTGCGGTTATCAGTCCGCCATAGTAGCAGTGCTTCGCCTTCTGAGAATATAGTTCCCAATATTTATACGGTAAAAAGATGGCTGTGTCTCATATGACCTTGTTATTTGTACACTCTGTGACTATGCAAATCACAAAATGCAAATAGGAAAATGTTTGCGTTATTTTGTCACTTAGGATTAGTATGCTACTGCAACCATTTACATCCAGTCTTTGTGCTAAGCTAGGCTAGCGGTGGGTGCATCAGACAGAGTTACAGCACGCACGGAGATGAAAAAGGTATGTATGGAGTTATCTAACTGTTGGGGATACTGTCGGAGTGTTCCATTAATTTAAATTAAATTAAATTCCATAAATTAAAGTGTATTGGGTGATATTTCAGTCACATGACTTTCATCTGGCTTACTTGACTATAATTATAACTAATAACAATAAATCAATGAACCTGACAAATAATAGATTGTATAAAACAAAAGCTTTTAAAGGGATAGTTCACTTTGAAATGAATTTTTGATATGTTTTAGCTTACCTCAAGGGCATCCAAGATGTAGGTGTCTTTGTTTCCACAGTATTTTCAATTTTGACATTTTTCGGTCAAACCGTTGTTGTCTGTCAGTCATATAATGCAGGTTTAGGGGGTCCACCTCAAAGAGCATGCACAGAGAAGTCAAAATTAAACATGATTCAATGACTCGTGAATGTAAGTACACACTGATGGCCTAAGACATGAAACGAGCGGTTATAAACCGCTTGTTTCGTGTCTTAGTGTACTTACATTCACGAGTAAATTCACGAAAAATTCACACCAAATTTAGTCACAGAGCATTCATCATTGATCTTAAAATGAAATAATTATTTAATGATCATTATTTGTAGTGATTCATTCCTTTAAGATAAATAATTAGTTCAACTATAATTTTGGTGTTAATAATTCCAATTAACAGTCAATGAAGTTAATGAAGAGAGCTAGAAGCATTTACTATAATCACAAAAACACATCACCTTCAAATAAAAGTAGCCTAAATATATTAATTTGATGCGTTATTATGAATTAATTGCTTGAAAAACTTAGAAGAGTAGGTGATTTAGAGTTTTAAATCGGATGAACTTGTGCCCACCTGGCCTAGCGTTTGCCACCCACGGCGTGTCACTCACACAGGAAGTGATATTGGCTGTCCTGTCTCTGCTTGTTAACAGCTGGTTCACTAATGATCCTCCGCCTGTCGGGAGAGCCGCGAGCGAAGCGTCGTCCTCATCAGTCCTGTCGGCCCGGCTCAGCACACCGCCTGCGGGGGAAAGACCCTCGGCACTGCACGCCAGAGAGCTGCAGGTCTCGCGTCATGATCGAGCAGATCAAGGGTGATTGTAATTAGACAGTGACATCGGGTGGCAGTGGGACGCTTGTAATGAGGGCCATGGGGTGGTCTTATGTAGAGAGAGTGAGTGATAGAGACAGAAGCGGAGATATCATGGATTTATGTTTCATAAGGATTACCGGCAAAGGTCAGGCCGGAATCTTGCGGATGCTCAACAGATAGAGTAACAGAATGCTAAACAAAAGGAGGACAGAGTTGACACGGAAACTCAGGAGGAGACAGCTTGACTCTGACAGGCAGGACTGACTGCATATGGTGAGTGAGTGGCCCAGAGTGTTTGGGTGTACAGTAAGTACGGTGGCAAAACTTTGACCTGCCGCGCTTTAATTGTACAGCACTAAGATAATTAATATACTCCACACAGATTCATATGCTGCTATAAAAAAAATAATTATTTTGCTGCAGTGCATTTCTAGATTGCTACAGGGCCAACTTCAATTTTATTTTCATGAAGATGTTTCATAAAAATAAAATTCAAATAACTTTACAAAACTTTGAAGCTATTTAAATAAATGTTTTTCTATATGACAATAATAAGTTCTACATTTACAATAAACTACCAGGTGTCAGCTTTCAAATGAGATCATACTTGTGCATTTAGTACAAATGGTTCGTGAATGGCACTGAAATAAAAATAATATGCTTTATCTAATCAATAAAATTGTGACAACATATTACAAGCAATATTATTAATTAAATTGTACAAATTAGAATTCATTAGAATGTTAATTTGATTAACTATTACTCAATTCTAATTTGTTCAATTTAATAAATAATATTGCTTGTAATCTGTTGCCACAATTTTATTGATTAGATAAAGCATATTCATTTTTACAGTGTGCATCTGTTTCAGTTTGGGTATGTCATTTCTGGGGATTTTTCAAAAGTGGGGTTGAAGCTTAACAGGTTAATTCTAGTGGTACTGGTGGATTTCCGCGGGAGATTCGAGCACGTCTTTGCACCATTACGTCACATCTGTACACATAAAGAAGGAGTCTCGGCTAGTAGGCAACAGATTCACCCGCTGTAAAATGTAAAAGACTTCGTTCGGACTTCCAAACTTCCAAAAAGAATAGTCTGTGATTCTGAATGCCAGTATCGCAACGCATTCTCATCCTTTAACGTCATATAGAACGCTATATGCAAAAGCAGCGCTATTCTACGCACATGGGACCCGTTATCGTTAATACAACACGCGCTGTGAGGGCTAAGCTTTAGGTGTGGGGTAGGGTGTGCGTGTCATATTCACGCTAAAGGATTTATGACGTCTTGGGTTCGTGTGTTATATTAACGATAAAGGGTGCCATGTGCGTAGTATAGCGTAATTTTTGCATATAGCGTTCTATATGACGTTAAAGGATGAGAATGGGCCGAGTATCGACACCGGCGCGGTGACTGACTCTCCTCAAATATTGTGTTCATCCACGCTGTGCTGTGTCGAGGGTGTTAAAGTACAACAAGTAAAGTTGATAATTCCGCGAATGACTGCAATTGCAGATTTCGAACAGAGATGGCGACAAAGAACTGCGGACTGCAGCTTTAACACTTTTTTGATCCACTTCAAATGTTGAATACTAATAACATATACAGTATATGTTTTCATAATCCTGAATTAATCAATTCAATATTTCAGTCATATTTGAGTCATTTTTTCTGTTTGCATGTTATAGAATAGAATAACTTATTTTAGCTTCAATATAGTGGACATCAATGAGGTCCGAAACAACACCGGACCCTATTAAATATTATTGCAAATAGACAAAATTTCCTCTTTTGTTTCCATATTTATGTAATCAGTCCCTTTAATTTCTACCCCACTCTCCCCTATACATCTGTCATAAACAATGAAAAACAGTGTCTATATAATTATCCAAATAATTTTCTTCCATTGTTTATTTTCCACATATTTCCTGACTGAAACAGTTGAAGCGACCTGTTGGCTTGTACATAACGTCCAGTAGAAAACTAGAAACAGAACAGGACTCAAACCTGTGTCTCAGCTGGCTGTGATATATCATTCTCTCCAAAGTACAGACCATGCTCTACACTCACACAAATACATACATTGTTTAAGCCTTCCACCTCACATATTACAATATTATTTCCTGGCAGATTGCGAAATGATTCATATTTATTACCGCTTAATATAACAATTTTTCTTATTTATCTGTCAGCTGGAGCCAAAATACATAAATCAAATATATAGGGATGCAGACTGTAACAATATGTAATTACCACAGTGTCTGGGCCCTCTCCCAATAAACACAATTACAGTGACGCATATTGCTCATATTGGGTCAGATTTTACAGGGCGGCAGACTTTTATGATTCTCACACAGTCTCCGTGTTTATGTGCCGCAGTGTCTCAGAGTGACCGATGCATCGGCTGTTGTTGAACGCTTCTTTAACAGAATCCAGAACAGGACATTCAAACAAACTAATGAACATCTCTAAGTCACTAAGTATTTGAATCGCATGGATTATAAGTGTAATTTGCATCTGGACACAACAAAGCAATCAAACTTGAGCAAAAGTTCCCTCATCAAGCAACATTCCCTCTTTCCTACGTGAGAAAATAAAAATGAATTTCTGATATTGTATGTGTGTCAGAGCCAGACCGATATATCGGCAGACCGATATTATCGGCCGATATTAGGCATTTTCCAAACTATCGGTATCGGCAGTTAAAATGGCCGATAAATTAATATTTCAAAAATAAAATAAAAACGGACGAAACACGCTTGAACCATGTCATGAGTGTTGGAGTTGTATAGTCTGTCCACGTTGAGTTTGTCACGAGACATACATTGCTTGAATAACAATTAAAAGAACATCTCCATCCGTTCTCTTAACTCAAATAAGCATGACAAAATTTGTGACTATCAAGTCCAGTTTTGGTGCTGTTAAATAAGCCGAAAGTGAAGCGGAATTAGCTAGTAATAATTACGTTACGTTGTTACAGTGTAGTTTACTGACTGTCCTTTTAACTTTTGACAATGTGACTGAAGTATTTCTTTAATAGCGCGTGACAGTTATAGCAATGAGACGCATCATCTCTCCTTGTTACATTGAAAATGTATGTTTTACAATTTGCAGTATGACGTAATACATTGCTAAATTATGGCTCATCATAGACTAAACCACAAAGCTAATGCCACTATCATCAGTCTGTTTTGTTGTGACAATAAAAGAAACAAGTTTTTTTTAAAATGCATCATCATATTATTTTAGTTAAAACTCTTAAATAACTACAAATAACTAATGTTAGGGAAATCTGTTAATGTTTTGTTGCGCGTTTCTTAAAAAAAAAAAGAAGACAAATAAATAAAATTATCGGCCGATATATCGGAATATCGGATTTTAAACCCAACAAATATTTGTATCGGTATCGGCCTTCAAAATCCTTTATCAGTCGGGCTCCAACTATCTATTCACTGCATCCAATAACATACTTCACAACATAAACGCGGCTCTATTGACAGAGATAACACAATGCGGTTGCCTTTGGCTTCTTAAAACGCAAATAAACATTTATATTAGGGGTCCTTCTGTGAAAGTCCAAAGAATATGTTCCCTTGTTGAATTCTATGCAACTCTGTGGTGTAATATGAGGCAGCGGGCGACTTATGAAACAGATATATTGCTGTAGCTCCAGTTTTCGCTTTCAGGAGACTGAAGGGCATTTCATGCTATTAACCTCCGGTCTGGGAGAAAATTCAGCTGGGTGCGTGATTGAAATGCTTCTCATGGCAAGGGCCTTGTAGTGAGGTCCCTGATTGTTTGCCTTGTTCATTTCTGTAATTCTCTTCATCACAGGGCTCTCAGAGAATCTATTAGAAGCACATGGCTATATTTTTTAAAGGTTAAGCTCAGCTTTTCAGACTCACCAATCAAGCAAGATGAGTTTTAGATGAAAAACAGCCATTATTTGGAGGTCTAAAGTCGCTCCCTTTGGATTTTTATTTGCTGCTTCGGTCCTTTGGAAGATGGCTATAGGCCTATTAGAGTTCAACATTTGCCACATAAATCATTTTGAAAACATCAAGTCTAAACACATTTCTATTAAAAACTTGGTGTTTTCTGCTCAAATGTCTGCTTTGTAACTGTAAAATTTAACCCTTGGTGTCTCTTTTAAATACTGTATACAGGCTATAAAAATATAATACGCATGCACTAAAATGCAGTATCGTATAACAACAGTAGGGTGCGATGTTGCATAACTAAACTGACACAAATGCTCATGATGTCACTTGATCAACATGCTCCCTCTTGTTGATGACTTGAAATGTTTAGTTGTAAGTCACTGCTTTCAGCATACTGTATTTGTTGCCTGGTTTTGCCCAAATGTTTTATTGCTAACATGAAAATGTATTTAATTGAATATAGTTGGAATACACACAGTACCGGTCAAAAGTTTGGAAACTTTACTATTTTTAATAGTTGTCACTAATTGTCATCAAGCCTGCATTTGTTTGATAAAACCCAGTAATATTGTGAAATTACAACTTAAATATATACTTATATTTTATTTTTTTTCCAATTTTTAAAATACTTTAAAATGTAATTTATTTCAATGATGCAAAGCTGAATGAGCCACGACTCCAGTCTTTAGTGTCACATGATCCTTCAGAAATCATTAGGCATTAACCAACATTTAATCTTTCTTTCCTTGGATGTGTACGGTCTTGCTCTCAAGTTGTACCCTGCATATTTGTGAAGTTTGTGGTTATTTTTCCAGCATTAAATGTTTAATTAATGTCGGGGTGAAAGGGGTACGACGTCCATAAATTTAGCAAATGAAGAGTAAAATAATATGTAGTTAGGTCCAGGTTTACAAATCTTCAAGGCATTTAGTAAGCGCACCCATAAAAGGTTGATAGTGTCTAATTTGGACTATTTAAAGGTACATATGTTATATTTCTCATGCGACACATCTATAATTCTGATATTTTACGTTGCCAACCCTGACCAGACAAAGATTTCCAATAATACACTGCACCGCTCCTGATTGCTGCTGGAAAACTATTCACGTTTATGAGGAAAATCCATCTCTTTTCAGGAATTTGTTTTCAACCACACACATTACAATAATTGGTTGCTTTTTAAAGAGAAACTTGATCCAGTGTGTGTGTGGATAATTATACAGCTTTTGGTTTCTCTCTAGAAGAATTTTCTTCCCCCTCTTCCCTTCTCATGTACTCAGTCACAAACTCAGCGGCACACCCACATAAACACAGAGACGCAGAGCCACAAACTCACACACACTCAGCCAGAGACACTAATCAATGTAACCACAGTGAGGCTGATTGGTTTACAGACACACATTGAAACAGCAGCCTCCACACTTCTCAGTATGTCTTATTGGCCAACAGTATTTAGTTTGTTTGGACAGCTAGCAGTCTTGGCTAACCACTGCTAATTAGGCCCCATAAAGCTGTACTGGAACAAACAGTGCATGCTAGCTGAGCTCTAAATCAACACTTGGCGTATGCTGAATGGAAACGTAAATTACATTTTAATTGCTCCCACTAATTCCACGAGGAACATGTTTGCTGAGATCAAAATGATCATAATTAAAAATGCTCCATTTCATTTCATTTCTCATCCCCTTTTTTGTACCGTCATGCAGGGTAAATGAGAAATGATGAAATATCCCTCTCATTAAACCCTCTTTCTATGTTTCTCGATGAAGTGTAAGGTAAGATTAAATTGCTTTATAAGAATTATGAAATAAACTACTTAGCCATGTGTAGACCAATTTATAGCCACTGGCGCTAAGACGACATGCAGTTATCCGAGAGCATACCATGACGGTTCAATAAATCGTAAAAGTTTGTTTAAAAAAAAAATTATTTTATACAAAGGCTGATTCCTATGGATAAAAAAGCACCATAAATTAGTCTTTGCGACTCAAAAAGACTATTAAAAGTATTCTTATTCACTGAAAACCTTAGTCTAACTGAAGTTGGAGTCAAAATAATGGCATCAACCTCTCTGCATTGATTCTCAAGTGTAGCCTATATACAAGTAGTATGAAACGATTTATGACGTGTTAGTAAATAATGACAGAATTTACCATTTGCATGAACTTTCCCTTTAAATTCTGCTTAAGCTCTTTAGGTCAAAAAAGACACATGGAAGCTCCGAGCCTGGAAAATCTGATAAGCACAATGAGCGTTCCAGATACTCTTTTTATTTTTATTGAGACGCATTATAACAGTGAATTTGTCTATTCTGTCTGGAGTCACTTCGAACCACATGGAACATGCTGGAACCCTTACATATCTAAATTTACAGCACTGTTCTTGTCCAAGGCTATATTTTGTAAGATATCTATCCGCATAGCTGCCTACAGAACCCCCCCACAAACATACAGAGTACATATACACAACCGACTGCATGTAGAGACTGCATCCACGCCAAGCTTTTTATGGACAACATATCCACACATAAACAAACAGCAATTCACACCACTTTACACAGACTTTACTGTTGTCTGAACATGTGCAGGCTATGATTTTTGTCCTGTGCCAGTGGTATTCGTCTGTGACTAATATGGAGAGAAACATTCTCTCTCCGCTGGCTGGCTCACACAGCCAGTTGTTTTCCATTTGTAGAAATGGCAATGCGGTCTTTTTCGTTTTCCCCCCATTTGTCAACTTTTGAACGCACATCTCTCATCACAGTTTGTTAATTGTTCCACATGTTACAGCTGAGCCAGCGAAAGCACCCCAGCCTATCCTGAGCCATGAATGCGGCTGCTGACTCTGTATATTTAGGGGGAGCGTTAGCTGGTACACATCTGGCTGAATGCACAGGGCTGGCGTGTAATGCAGGGAACGGTTGCACGGGTCATTGTGGGGAGTTTGAACATGATGGGAGGTCTCGGAAAGGTCGGGAGAGAAAGAGGTCGCTCTCATATGTTGCTGTCAGCACTCGTTTTTTATCTGTTTAGCAGAGACTTGATCATAAGAATTGAGAAAAAGTGAAGAATGAAATGATGGATGGAATGTAAGATAAATAGATAGATAAATTAATAGAGACAGACAGATAGAAGGTTGATTTATTTAATAGACTGGATGAACAGACAGACACATGAAAGTATGGATAGATATTGCCTAGATAGATAGATTGATAGAAGGGTGAAGACTGATAGATAGGATGAAGACATACACCTGAAAGGATAGATGAAAGCAGAGAGAGAAAGAAAGAAAAAGGGTGAATTATTTAATAGACAGGCAAATGGGTGGACAGACAGACTGACATAAAGTATGGATAGATAGAGACAGATGGGTGGACAGATGAACTGATGGACGGATAGATAGATAGATAGATAGATAGATAGATAGATAGATAGATAGATAGATAGATAGATAGATAGACAGGCAAATGGATGGACAGACAGACTGACATGAAAGGATGGTTGGATGGATGGATGGATGGATGGATGGATGGATGAGTTAATAGACTGAAAGATATGGGATGGACGGAAGGACAGACAGTTGAGTTAATTGATGGAAAGATGGATGGACGGAGATGGTTGGAACGAAGGAAGGAAGGAAGGAAGGAAGGAAGGAAGGAAAGGTGAATTATTTAATAGACAGGCAAATGGATGGACAGACAGACTGACATGAAAGTCTAAATGAACTGATAGATGGATGGATGGATGAATAGAGTTAGTAGACTGAAAGATATCAGCCCATTCTCACCCCCAAGGCGTCACTTAACTGACGCCTTGGGAAGCATTTGGACATGCTTCAATATGTGACGCTTTAGGCGCCCTTTAGCGTCAGTTAGATGACGCCCTAGGATCGCGTGTACCCTACCCCCACCCCATACCTAAACCTAACCGCGTCCTCTAACTGACGCTTTCCTTTAGCGCCAGTTAGATGACGCCGTAGGATCGCGTCATGTAAGTGACGCTAAAGGGCGCCTAAAACGTCAAATATTGAAGCATGGTCAAAGGTGACGCCTTGGGGTGAGAATGCGTTGAAGATATGGGATGGACGGAAGGACAGACAGACAGTTGAGTTAATTGATGGAAAGATGGATGGACGGAGATAGCTGGACAGACAGATGGTTGATATAGAAGAAAGATGGTTGATGAAAGAAAGAAAGAGGGAGAGACAGAGCAATTAAAGGAGAAAGGGCTCAGCTGTGTGCAGCTGTGTTCAGATGACAGTAAATTAAAGATAATACAGAATTGAAGTGGGTTTGACGGGTCTGGAATGACTTGCACAGACCGTCTGGGCTCACGGGCACAAGGACTGACGTGCATCTTCACTCGCCCTGATCATCAGTCCTAATGACACACATCAGCATCTGATGCTCACGTGTGTTCAGGAGTCACACTTTCACCAAAACACACCAGGAATCCATGTCGGACAGGGTCCATGTCTTACCACAATCACATGTCTCGTATTTTTTTATTTGATTTGGGTTAAAAAGCTAAACTGAGGCGCAAGCTTAAAACCTAATTAATGCTCAGTGCAAAGATCATTAGCAGACTGCATTCCAGAAGAGAAAAGTTCAGATTTCGAGTGCTCGTGTTTCACTAATTCCCTCTTGACAGCGCTGTGGCACTTGTGCTTAGGAATGTGGAGAAGATTACACATTGCTTTTAATTATGGCAGCTCGTTTGCATATCTTTCTAAATCATAATATATGGTAATGAGCATTTTCCTTGCATTGAGAGTCCCAGGCAGCAAATGTGGCCTAAAAATGTCTGTAAATATTAGTTTTCCTGTCAGCTCAAAGGAATTATCTTGAAAGGTTTTTAAATAGCATCACTTCTATTTATTTTCCAGAAGAAATTTAAATGCATTGCAATTAAAACTAACATTAATTAGTGAGTGTGCTCTTAAATATCCTCAAACTTTAGTCATACTAATCAGTTTGAGTTCTGAAATTTGACACAGGGTTTTTACAGAAGGCCGTTCTCTGCAAATTAGCAGTATTTCTCTACAAATTATATTAAGATTAATAATAATTAAAAAAAACATAATGACTCATAGTAAACTAAATAATAAAATTTTAAAAAATATTAAATCAAAAATGAAGAACAAGAAACTTAAATTAATACTTTTAATACTAAATTAATATTAATACTAATACTAATATACATATAATGTATATATATATGTATATATATATATATATATATATATATATATTATACATTTATTTAGAATGATATATATATTATATATATATATATATATATATATATATATAAAATAATATATATAATATATAATAGAATGCTATGATTAATTTGTACAACTCTGTTGAATAGGCCATGCATCATTATATAAACATTACACCTGCACTGTAAGTTCCTGGTTCATTTCAAACCAGACACAACAGAAAAATAACTGGCAGTTCATTTGATTCAGTTATGAACTCAGCAGTGGCTCTGAACAATTCACAGATAATTCAAATAGCTTTTTTGGCTAAAAAGATCTGGTTCAAAAGAGACATTTTTCAGGAATCAGACATCACCCTTCACACTATTGTTGTCGTGTGCATTAAACTTTCATCAAACACAAGCAGGAGACAATAGGCCATCTGACAATACTGCATTTGAACTTGAAGCTTTAAAGGAACAAAGACTTTAAAGGCAGGGTAGGTTTGTATTATTTATTTATTTATTTATTTATTTTTATGCTGGTTAAAACACTATTCACATCCAGAGCAAACACTAAGTGAAGTGGTCTGAACGTTCCTAAATGTATTTATAGCATCTGTGGTAGGCGTAGGACCATAAAATGTTCGTCCAATCATTGAATTTGGCCCGAATGCAATGATATGACCCTATAACTGCCTATCAACGAATGTATTTCCATACATGGCTTTTGGAGAGGCTCTGAAGAAAGCGTGGGATCTTGAGCTTTCAAAGCTAGCTCGCTATTGCTAGCCTCTCAGAAAGTTGCCTACCCTGTCGATTTTCATTAATAGTCAAGTATTTATTCATTTTTATACTTAATTTATCTGGCTATATAAAGGCTTCTCAATGTAGGCTATATACACAATCTGTGTTTTAATGTAATTTTGGCTTTCATTCACATATAAACAGGGCCTAACACGAATTTTTGAGCCACAACTGTCAATGGAAAACAATTTAGTGTCCAAAAATATATTTTTTACCAGCCATGACAAAACAGGCAGTTTAGACACATTTAGATAACAGTGAAAATTCACATTCCTCTATTCCAATTTGCTACCACAGATAAAACTACTAGCTTATCTAATATAAATGTAATAGCCTACATTTTTATGGACAAGTAAACAGTCAGTAATCAAATTAAAAGCAAAAGCACAGATAAATACAAACAAATGAAATAAACAGTGCTCTTCAGGCAGGTCTAATAGTTTTCAGGTACAGTATACCGAAATCGAATAAAGGCTAATCAAATAAACACTGCACAGTCTTCATATCCTTTTTAAAGTTCAAGAGCAGTGAGTGTTTTTTTCTTTGTCCTTTATGTTTCGTTAACATAAAAAACGTCTGTCAGTAGCAGGGTTATTAGGATGCTGTCACTTAAAATGCATGATCCGTACGTGCATTCGGTCTTAATGATTGCGTTCGTTTAAGACATAACTGACTATGTTTACTAGGATGTTGACATCATTTTGAGTGAGTTTCTCCATTGAACTGCAGGAAGGCATGAAAGAGAGCTCTACTTGGCGCAGTTTTAGGTCGTGCTCCGGATGTTAAACTTTCCACACAGCGTTCCAACTTTCGCGTGTTGCAACGCTTGAATATTTACATTGGAAAGGCTGAAACTCTTGTGATGATGAAGCATCGACCCGTCAACTATACAGACGTACAACTGCACGTTCACCTTTGTTCACTTCCATGTGGTCACAACATTGCAAGAATTAAAAATTTGACTGACTCGACTTCATACATTCGCCGATTTTTACTCGCATTTGGCGCTTGAAGAGTTTCAATTACCCCTTTTCCACCAAAAAAGAACTGGCTCGCAACTAATGCTGGTTCGGAGTTGGTTCAACTTGCGAACCCTTTCAGAACCTGTTTGTTTTTCCACTGACTAGAGCGCCCTGGGAACGACGTCGTTACGTCACTGTGTACGTCGCCATACGTCTTAACTAGAAACGCTTGCAAGTACAACATTACTTTGCGATTATCTAACTCGTGTACCAAGAAGGCTTTAAAAACAATTGAAATATGTAAGTCTTTTAATCTTTTCTTTGGATATGTAATCTTTTCTGATTAGTTATGTACCCCTGTCTTTTTTTCCTCTCCATTTATTTGTTCTATATTGTGACTGTTTCCTTCATTGCTTGTAATGATTTTAATAAAAAAAAAAAATAGAAACGCTTGCGCCAACTATAACAATTACAAAGGCAGACTCCATCGTGTGTCTGCAAATGTTTCTCCTGGCTTTGCGATGGTCAGAAAATATGTTTAGAACACATCTAAACCCGTCCCAGCCCCCGACGTAAGCACGACGTGGTAAAAGAACAGTTCTAGTCCAGCAAAGAGTTGGTGCCGCTTTGGAACCAGTTCTCCTGGCCGAGAACCGGTTCTTTGGCTGTCGAAAGTTCGCACGCAGGCACCGGCTCCGAACCGGCTCTTGGTGGAAAAGAGCTAAATGAGGTTTAGTTGGTGGACCTGCATATAGTCATGCTTTTCTCAAGCAAAACTGAGCTGGTTTAGCTGGTTCCCCAGCACTCTCACTTCTTCCCATGCTGGGAACCAGCAAAATCAGCAACCGACATTTCATGCTGGTCTCAGCATGAAAAACACCTCCTACTGGTGATTAGCAATGCTAGATTTTTCAGCAGAAAACATCTTGTATTGAAATCACTTCGTTTCTCTCCACTGAGTGCACGTCTTTCATTGAGCCCTACAGTACATGCAATGATCATTTGATCCTTTCAATAAGTCCAGCATCAGAAAGCATACTTACACCCTCAAAAATTATTTGATTCTCTAAAAGGTCTAAGAGCTGAAAAAGCGTTGGTTGAGGTACAATTCAAAGAAGCCAGGCGATCGGCAGAAAGACGCTCTTTATTATGCGTATCAAGTGCGTCGATCTTTAGAAGACACTCTCAGTCTGGAGATGGAGCTGAAGACATTTGTGCTCTGCGGGCAAGACAATGAGTTGACCCGTAAACAAAGCAAGCGATCAGACTGAAGCACTTGTGTGGAGAAATAGCAGGGCTTTTAAACAGGACTGTAATCTGTATCTGACTGAAGGGAAGAGTGAGGGAGGTTTTAATATACACCACTACATGAGAGGAGGAAGCTGGCCGGGCACATCAGAATGTGATTTTACACTCAAGTACACTCTGGACTCCTGCTTTTTACATATTTTTTTTCTGATGTGATTGGCTGAACAGATGGATCAGAAGATCCACAGCAAACAAGAGGCCTTTGTAAGTACAAGCACTGAAGGCTGTGGAGAAGAGGATGGGGGAGAACTAGTGGAGAGGCCTAGTTAATTCACCCCCCCAAAAAATATAAATGTATGGGTAATTGTATGTGAAGCAATAATGATAAATGGATGATGAAAAAGTAGATTTATGAATTTATTTTAAAATATTCATACTTAGAATGACCCAAATACACATCCTCTATGATGACCATGTCTTCAAATTCCAAATTATGATTTTTTTTTTACCGAAGTGGCAGGTGATACAACTGTCCTAATATTATAATAAATAGAAACGCCTTTAAAAGAATGACATTCTTTAACAAAAAAATTATTGTCATTTTTATTTAACAGTTTTATTGCTTATTGAAAAACTTTCAAATATCTGTTTGCCAAATCAAAGTCATTTGGTACAACCAATAAAAGAAATTAACAAAAATAAACAAACAGGAAAATAGGTTTGGTTACTTTATTATGATGGTCCACTAAATATTCTCCAATATATAAGTAACTTTGCAACTACCTCTCATTGGTACACTGGCTGAGAGAGCTCAACGCATTGCAACTGAAGAAAACATGCAAATAGAAAAAAACATCATCATCAGTTTCACAACACAAGTGTGTTCCAAATACAGAATTGCGCTGCAAAAGTTCACAACACAACCAAATACAGAAACGCGCTGCAAATAACACAGACCGCAACGGAAATGTTTCCAGGGGAACCAAATAAGTGACGGACCCGGCTGGGACGTGCTATTTATTTTAATTATCATCCAGTAAGTAATTTAACCATGTATCACTTTGGAAGGCTTTTGTCTTTCTAATACTTAAGTACAAAGTCACGTACTGTAATTTCAGACTCGATCCGGTTGAGCCATTAAGGCTATGTTTACACGGAAACGATTCTGAAGAGAAAATGCAAAAGTGGCGTTGCGTCATCACTTTTTATTCTGCCTTTAGACAAGCGTTTTGGGTGTGAAATCCGCGTGCAGATTGTGACGCAATAGTCTATGAAATTCACTGTAGTATGCACTCGAGGCGGCTAAGAGTGCATACTACAACAACACCAAGCCCGCGCGCCTGCGTACAACCTTCACTGTCAAGCAGACCTTTGTGTTTTTACCGTTTACACGGGAACGCGGCGGTGGAGCATTTTAAAGATTTCCACTTTGGAGGGTGGTTTCACTTTTTTGCGTTTTTAAGCCCCAAAAATGCCGTCGCCGTGTAAACGAAAGGCACATCCGATAAAATATGTTTACGTTTTCACCCGCGAGCGTTCTCGTGTAAACAGGGCCTAAGTCGCTACTAGCAAGACCTGCTCCTCATCCTCCCTGATTTTTCACAGTGTTTGTGCAAGTACGGTCACTGGGGGAAACACATATTGCATAGGCCCCGGGGCAGCCGTGTGCCAGTGAGTCCGTGCTGAGGGTCCAAAACAACTGGCAGTGGGACGTGTCCGGAGAGGCAAACAGGTCATTATTAATAATATTTATTATTTTAGAAGTCATTATCATTATTATTAATTTGAAATAAATATTTATTTATTTATAAGATGTGTACACGCATGTAGTTGTAGGGACAATGTTATCACTTTTCCATCATTAAATTCCATTGTTTTTCTCAGAACTCCCACTTAATTCTCCTTTCAAGGCCGTAGGGAAAACACTGTTTACGTTTTCTTGAAAAATCTGGGAGGATCTAGTAACTGTTGGAATTGCATTAATGAATTCATGAGTTTCTGTAGGGCCTTAACAGAAACACAATTGGAATGAAAAACAGTAATTGTAGAAAATATCAGCACTTCATTGTTACCAGGGCCCTCACCTCATTTCAGCTCCTGTGGCTTGCACGTTTGATTGGATGGCACATATTACCTCACCTATCCATCGTTTCAGTGCTGGCCCCTCACACATCTTTAAAACGATTACACAAGAGCTCATACAAGCTAAAGAATCATCTGGTGGTGAACACAGATAGGTTGTCAAGTTAGCAGTGCTATGTAAGAAAGGACCCATAAGTGAAGAGAGCGCTTTTGTTTATTTCACACACTCAGAGCCTGTTGAGCCCCTACTGTAGTGTGGAGGAGAACATTGATTTTACTGTCAGGGAAAAGCACTTACTTCCAGTGTCAGGTAGATCTATAAACCGGAGTAAGTGAAGTAATCTGCTCTGAAGCTGTTGGTCTAGGGCAGAATGAACACAGTCCCAGCTAACAGGGAACATTCTCTGAACTTTAAGGTTCTCTCAAAGTTATGATCAAACAATCTTCAGTACCATTAATAAAGTGTTTGATCAAAAGTTATCTTGTCTTTAATAATGTTGTTGACACGTTATTTACAATACGTGGTTAAGGGATTTTTTTGCCCTCCCTGAAGTGTCTTAGGCCCCGTTTACACGAAGGGAAAAAGCAGATATTTCCCTGCGGATTGGCCTCTCGTTTACACGAAAACACAGTTATCACAGAAAAGGATTATTTCTAAAAACTCTGGCCAAAGTGGAGATTTCTGAAAACGCTGGTTATGTGTTGTTGTGTGAACTGGGAGAAACGTCGTTTTAGGTTCTCTCTTGTCGATTCTGAGGTTTCTGATTGGCTTGCATGGCTTTATCCTTCTCCCTACACTGCCGCCAAAAGGCTTGGCATAGTTATGATGGTGCTCGACGGCGTATTTATGTGGGTGTGTGAAAGATGTTATTTTTGAAAACGGAGAGAGGGAAAATATTTGTTTTGCTAAATACCCGGCTTTGTGTAAACGTGGCCTTAGTTGGACATTCTGCTTTTTTTTTTTAAGTTACATGATTACCCAACACTCTTATGGCACTTTTCCACTGCATAGTACGGTACGGTTCGGCTCAGTACACTTCGACTCGGCGCGGAACAGTTCGGATCGCTTTACGTTTCCACTGCAGTAGTACCCCTTCAAAGTGTGTGGGGCTGATCGTTATTTGCGCGCGCCTCTACTGCCATGACATCATCTTAAAAGCGCCACGTTTTCAAACCCACAACACAGGAACAATGGAGACTATCGAGGGGATGGTGTTCCTGATTCTCGGTATGTGGTTGTTTTTAACTGCTAGACGGAAAAATATGTTTAAAATGAGGCTGATGGCAGCAAAACAAAAATACTGATAAAAAAAGTGTCTCGTGTCGCAAATCCAATGACGCTAGTAGTGACGCTGGTAGTGACGATTCTTTCTGACCAATCAGTGATCTGCAGTGTTTCACGTCACATTTTAGTACCGGTACGGTACGCTTGGAACCTCAACAGACCAGGTACCATTTAAAGCGTCCCGAAGCGAACCGTACTGTACCATACCATGCAGTGGAAAAGCACCACAAGTGAGACGTACCGAACCGAACCGTACCGTACTATGCAGTGGAAAAGCGCCTTTAGAAGAAATGGTTCTATTTAGAACCAGAAATGGTTCCATCCCCCACTTCATATATGGAACTCCAAAATGGTTCTATATAGAACCATTTTTTGGTAAGGTTCTATTGGCCAAGTATGGAACCCCAGGGTTCTATATAGAACCCAGAGGAACCCTTTTTTAAGAGTGTATAGAACCTTTTAGGGGTTTCAAATATGTAGCGCTGATAGAACCTTTTAAGGAACGAATTAATCTGGAATGAAACGAATGAAAAAGAATGTTGAATCTGGCTTTATCCATGCAGTGTTAAGATTTGTGTATTGGAAACTTGGGTAAATTTTCCTAAATGTATCAGGAATTAATGTAATTAGATCAAAAATGTTTTTAAACGATTAAAAGTGTTGCATAAGAGTGAGAGAATAAGAGTTAGAGAAAGAAAAAAATACAAATAGGCCCCAATTGGAAAGTTTATAGAAGTCATGTAGGCAATTACTTATAGTTAATTTAGTTAGCCCTTAACTTCCAGAAACATCTACAATCAAGCCTACATGACACATTTGAATACGCATAGTGTATTGGACACAGGAAATATAAACCATTTAGACACCGTTGTAGTAGCCTTTTTTCTGTACATATTAATTTTAGTGACTTAAAGGAACAGTTCACCCAAAAATGAATTTACGCACCCTTGAGTCAGCGTGTATGACTCCCCCTCTTGTGTCGAACACAAAAGGAGATATTTAAAAAAAAAAAACAGGGGTTTGAACAACATTGTACCCCATTAACTTCCACTGCATGGACAAATAAATATATATATATATATATATATATATATATATATATATAAAGACATAAGAACATATACATATATATATTTATAACTCATAAGAACATATATATTTATGTATATGTTCTTATGAGTTTCACAGAAGAAAGATATGTATAGTGGTATGCATGTATGGTTTAATCTCAGGTCACATTGACACATCCAAACTCTACTCTAGTCAACTTAAAATTGTGTCATTTCTTTTAATTTAGTAGTTTTGTTACAGCATTACTGTAGCTCAGTATTTTTTTTTATGATTTATGGATATTATTGTCTTCTCATGCATATGTTCAATTCCTGTGTTTTAGTTTCTCTTTCCAATGTCTGTATCCGAAATCATCCCCTATACCCTCATCGACTATCCCCTACATAAGTCCACTATAATTCACTTAAGGGAAGGAATGAATGAAAACGAGAGAGTGAATTCAGACACTGAGTGCTGTTGAAGGACTGCCTCTTTTGCATAGCTTGTGCTTGCTGTTTAATAATTAAATTAAACTTAGAAAACTTGCAGCTCAAATGAAACTTAGAAAACTTGCAGCTCCAGTAAAAAGATGTAAAGATTTATCTTGAACTCTGTCATGTAAACTATGTAATTAAACCTTAAAGTTTAAGGTTTAACAATTTAATAATCAATTAAAAAGGAATTTATGATATTACGCTGTATCCACATTGGACCAGTGGATTGTAAAATAGATGGATGATTCAGCCGCGTGCGGTATCTTATGGCGAGACTTCTATTGGTGCATGCCTCAAAGTGCATTATGGTTATTTATCTGTTGTTACTATGGTGTATTGTGTGATTGAATGAGTCCAATTGAAGGTCATGGGTTCTTTAGGGAGTAAACTGATAAAAAGTATACCTTGGATGCAATATGACACTTAGGATGAAAGCGTCTGCTAAATGTATATTAAATATATTTAGTGAAATTCCAACACCTGTATTAAGTGCTTCAAAGCTATGGCCATAATGCTTTACAATGAAGATGGAGAGAGATGAAGGCCAGTTTTACATGTAGGCCTGTGTGTGTGTGTGTGTGTGTGCATGTATCTGTGTGTGTCAAGGCCAAGCTCATTAAGGGCCTCCAAGCCTGTGTTGTAAAGGTCTGGTCACAGCTTGGCCATGGCACTGCTATCTCTCACCAGATTGTGTGTGCTAGACCACACTTTAAAAAAATGGATCTGTTAATAAGCCAAGCACTTCATCAGCCCGCCTGAGGCAATAATGGTGTCCCACCAACACACTCATTTCATTTTCGCCTTTCATCAAACATGCTTTCCTTCCCCTTTTCTGCTTCTCTCCCTCCTCCCACTACTTTCCATTTCAAATGGGCAAAGAAACAAACCTTGGTATCCTTTTGGTCTGAAAACCATGAAAAACACTTCAAATCATCACAACAGCAAATCTGAAATCTGGTCAAAGTGCAAAGAAATGAATAAAAGTGTAATTATATACATGTACGTATTTAAATTAAATGTACATTTTTTATATATTATGTAGTAGTAATATGATTGTAGTGGTTACCCTGTTTATTTTGTTTTATATTGAAACAATATTTCCAAGTATTATCTGGTAACCAACATTTATATAACATGTTTTTATATTATATATTGGGGTTAATTTTGTCAACTGTATATTCTTTCTACAGACAGACAGATAGATGTTGTGACACTAAATAGAGTGAAGCGCACTCATTCTCAGCTATATCAAAAGAATTTGTCTCCCCGGTGAAATTGACCATGCATTAACACACACCGGTATGTTGGAAATCCTGATCCCATCTTGAATATAGATGGTTAAGTGGCTAGAGGAGAGAAAGGAAAAAAAACACTCTTTTCGTTTACCCCCTCCATTAAAAAAAAAACCATGTGGTGAGAAAGCTCAGAGGTCAGAAAACAGCCCAGATAATCCACACCTTGAGCACCAAATAAACTCCATCACATTTTAGCAATCCTTTCTCAAGTCTTCACACTGCTAGGTATTTTTATATTTGTTTATCAGACAGCTATGGTTACATATTTTGCCAGTTAACTTGCTTAAAGAATAAAACGATAAAGGCAGTCATGACATATCCGAAACAACACAAATATATACAATGAATTTAAACGCTTTTGCTAAATCAATGTTTTTGAACAAATTGGTTAAGTTTTTTTTCTCAACCAAGAAGAAAAAAAACATCACTAACAGGTACAGAACCTGTCTCGAGCAATTAAAATAAAGGATTGTAACAAACTAAACAAGTAAAATAGTGTGATGTGAAATACATCTCTGCGAAAAAACTGGACTACAAATGGTGAAAGAAAAGCTACCAAATGGCATTTCACATATAAAATAAATAATGAAAAACATGTTCTGCAGCTGTGGGACATCATTCTATGCAAGTTATTTATTTATTTGTCAGTGTCACATTTTTGATGATTTGCCACAATTTCTCAGAAGGTTAAAGATTAAGTTCCCTCTCCATTTGTGATTGGACTATATAATTATTTTTAATTTATACTTCCATTTGCGAGTCCAAAGAGACCCCGTCAGTCCCTCTAATGCAGCACTCGATCAGAGGCCAAACACCGCATCACGATTCGGTTTGTCTGTGAGTGAGTGTTTGTGTAACCTCAATCATTGCTTTAATTAGTTCAAAAGAGAGCTACAACATATAATAACTGAGCCAGTAGGCCTGGAGGATCACAAAACTCTTATCACTCTCATTTAGACTTAATTATTAATGTTATACACCATCTAAGTGAAACAATTAAAATAATACGACCACAAAATGGGTTGGCTGGCAGGAATAATGAAAACATTATGCTTATAAGGGGTGGCATGGATGGCCAATTCCAGAGACAAGAAAATCGTCTAATGAAAAAGACAACCACTAAAGCTCATTAATTGTGCCAGAATATGATGTTTAATTGAGAACAAGGCAGGGCTGGACAGAAAAGCCATTATGAAGGTTTTATGGACAACATTGCTTTGATGGATAATTTTAAAAGGCTTCGTGGGTGTTAAACAAGAGAAGGCACACTGGGGAAAAAAAAAAAAAAAAAAGAAGCACCAAACAATTAAATGTTAGTATTTTATAGACACTACGCTTACTTTTGCTCAATTCCAAAAAAAAAAAAAAGATTTGTAGCATTGTGATTGACATGAGTAATTTTTTTAATTTAATATTTTTTTTTTAAAACATTACCAATCTACATCGGACATGGAGAATTACATAGCTACAAATGTCGGTCTCAGAACACAGGTTCCACAGGGGTCAAAGGGCATGAATGCAGAGCACTAACTGATGTACAACTCCAAAATAAAGTGTCTTTAACAGTCAATGCTCCCAAGTAGAGAATAAGGTCAAGTTAAGTTTAAGTGTGTCATGCTTAACCGATTGCTCCCTTGAAGCTGAGTCAGTGTGAGTAAGCACCGAATTGAGTCAGTGTGACTCCCGGGGCTCCCCAAGGGCCCGGGTCAGACCCGAGCACTGAAGCACAGCCGTCTACACAAAGCTAATATCAGCCTTAGTTAAGGACCTGTGAGAGCCGGTTTCATTACAGCTTGACTTGGTCTGTGTTTAAAGGCCTCCTGCTCTTTGTCAGGTATTATTGGAGAAGGCAGCCCACACTGCATGGAAGACACTCAATGAATAGATCATTATTGATTTTACCTAAAAGGCACGTTGAATGAAATCAGTCTCTCTAGCATCTCCACTTGCCCCCACCTCTCCACTTCGTTCAGCCTTCAGGCCGGCGAGAACTCCCTCCAGCCCTCCAGCCGGCCGTCTATTCGCAGGCCTGCAACTGAACGCACAAAATATCCGCGTATCGATCACTGGCCCCAAAGGTCAACTCTTGAGCATTCACTGCAAACGCTTCAACAATCCAGTTAGGCGGTGTGCTCTCAGGCTTGTGAAGCACAGAGAACGGCCATTTTGTTTAGAGTGTGGTAATCCCTCTCAAACACCACACGAACGCATACAAAAAAAAGGATGGGTGTGAAAGGTTGAATGTCTTTCTCGTTACCTGGCCCAACTTTGAACTGGTTTGTCTTTGTCCTCTCTCGACTATTTTCATGGATGTGCACTTTTCTTCAACAACAAAGAGCCGAATTTGATGGGGGCGGCGCAGCTGGAGAATTGCAATCTAAAAATCACAGCTGGCTCACAGTGGGCGACTGGCCATCCTAGCATCCCTTATACATTTACTGTGTGTTCTGGCTAAACAGGCTTGGATACTCGGTCCGCCAGTCACGGATTTAGAAAAAAACACTGAATCTGAAGGCACAATGGTAGTAATAAGTCCTCGAGCTACGGAAGCGGACCGCTGCGAGGACACTTGTGGGGGGTGTGGTGATTGTTTCCCTGCATACATATTTTCATTTTCATGTTTATGTATTTGTGCCGACACCTCCGATTTTTTCAAAGCTTTGTACGAGTCGCCCACACTTGGACATCGAGGAGATGGCATGGATAATAAAAGAAAATGAATCTCTAAAAAATAAAACGAGACACCAAAACATGTCCTTCCTTCTGTTTCATCATCACACGACCGTTGTTTGCTGAAATTCCCATCTGCTCGTGACGCCCCGCTGTCTTTGCTTACGCCGGCAAGCAGCAGCACAGCCCGTCTTTCTCCCCGTACACTTTCTAAATCACCGACTTGACTATTTGTCAACCTCAGTGTGACATGCTGTGGTTTTAAAAAAATTCATGCAGTCTAATTTATGCTAATATGCTGCCTATTTAAGTACCAGTAACTGGCTGTTGGAGCTAAAGAGAGAAAGCTGGAGGAGGGAGCGGTTTGTCTGCATTCTCCAGGTTTAGATGATCAAAGCGTATAATGATCAGGCCACGACCGAGCCAAAACCGCATGGAGCGCTCTGTGTTTACGTTCCTGATGATGTAGCATTGCTGGGTGGTTCAAACCATCGAAAGCAGCCAAGCTTTGGTTTTGTGTGCACTGAACTGATCTAGTTCTGAGAAAAAAAACGAAAAAAAACTATGTAATACAATGTTTCGCAATACAGTTCTTTACTTTCGTTAAAATTGTAACATGACCTTCTTTTTTAATTGGGACTGACTCATGACATGCAATTTCATGTTGCAACAAGGCCCTTTTGCATTGTACACAAAGAGGAGCTGAAGCTTTACTGCAAAAGCAGGCTCAAGTGGTGTGTTAACAGCATTTCTGTCGCTCTATACAGAAAATAGAGTGATAGAAAGGAGTTTGTCAACATTTGCCATGAGTCATTGAGTGCCATAAGAGATTTGATGGTCACTGAATCCAATGTGCAAGTAAACAACTTTCAATTCCCGATGGTAATTCATTTATAAGGCCATTATTTAATGTTGCTTCATAAAAGCCTATTTTGCAAAATACCAAAAGGTTTATAGCGTATTTGCAACATGTTTTCTGCTGCGTTTGACAAGCTAAATACGGCAAGCTCGGCAATGAAACAACTTATATGTGCACAATATGAACGCTGTAACTAATGTGTTGCTTATATGTTGTGTACATTTGCAGTATGAAAACAAGCCTACGCCATCCAAAATGTGCAATAGGTTTTGCATATTAAGACTTAATCTAACCTGTAGCAACTTGTTACCCTGTAAACTTGATAAAACAATTGTGTGCCAGCCAGTCAGCGCTGGAACTGGTGATTTATGGCTAATGGTTTCTATGTTTGTAGTTTGGATACGTGTAAAGCTTGCCCTTGGATATGCCATGATCTAAGGCTGAGACAGTTGGTCAAAACATCTTTGAACACATGCTTGGAGAAAAACTTAGACATACACACTCCATTTACTACTGTATTTTAAAATGTTAAATTATCTGCCTGCCTTAAACTAAACTCTACCCAACACTCAATATGACATCATGACTTTTGCGTAAACATACACGCCACTTTCGAGTCAAGTGGCGTGTTATCTCTACGCATTTTGAGCTATCCGCGTGTATCCGCGTGTATGTCTACGCCATTAACGTCCGAGTGATTCCGCGTGTCTGTACACGCCGTCAAATGTCCGCGCGAAACGACGCAAAATGTCGATCTACATCTGGGGAGCGATCTTTTTTTTCCTAGGATGGTAAGGGAACAGTCATAAATGCCATTAACCCCAGTGACGGTCAGGTTTAGGGACGGGGTTGAGGTAAGTCATATATTTATATATACAGTAATAATGTTAAGTCAACGGCGTTCATAAACACGCTGAAAAGCGATTATGCGTCTTGATAGCACGCCAAAAATGGAAATATGAATTGGCGTGTCATACACACGCTACTTCATGAGATCAGTCTGCAACACTGGCAATGAATGTCTTCCCAAATAAACTTCCCAAACAAAATGTAAACGCTTTTAGCTCAGATGTCTAAATCCCATTCCCTAAATATTGAATTGAATTGTAATAAAGAAGATGTCATCTGACTTTTCCTATAGATCCACATACACATCTTCCATACCATACAGTAAAAAAAAAGATTCTTTCTTGTTTGACATTTCCATGCAATCAGGCTTCTGGTTTGAATCACATTCCACCACCTCTGCAACTGCACCGTTCACATGCCAAGAAAATGAAATCGACATGCAGGCAAAAATCCTGACTCAAGTTCTGTGTGGACAGCAAGGGGCTTTCCTGCTGCTCATTGTCCCTCCCTCAGGTCTATTTTCCTCTCCAACAAAATCTCATGAGCTTCATTAGAGGGTTTTACAATGAATCTGCACATTCTTGCAGCTCAGATGTATTGTACAAAAGCCGAACTGACTGTCTCCACAAAGAGACATTAACCCCTGGCCTGATTGGTGGAACTGTTGAGCCAGTGCTCCAAATAAGGTTATCCTTAAAACACAACCCCTTTCAGGCCTGAGCTTAGACTGGTAACACAAGTATATTGATTCTCAATTCCTCCAGCAGTGCGGGAAAAGCATTATTCCAGTTCTGCTTGACTGTGCCTAAGACAGGGGGTAAACAGGGACTCTCCTTTTGCCAGAGACCAACAGTAATGTGCTGATTAAGACGAGGGGGGTCCCACCAAGGCCAGACAGTGACATTTGACTATGGCCTCCATCTGAGACTAATCAATCACATCATTATAATGGGAATTTTCCAGCATGGTTGTAGGTTTTGGTGGTTTCCTCCTGTGAAGATGACTTTTACTATATCGCCATATGCAGTAGAAAGGCAGATATTATCTTCTAGAGCAAACTCTAACCTTGGCTGATTATTGTATGCTGAATGTAGCAATTACAACATAATTAATTATTATGTCATTACTATGTCACATGATTTAGGAAAATGAGAACATTAATAAAAAAGTACTTGCATTAATAGAACAAACTATTTAAACAAAGAGATTTAACTCAACCCTGTGAATTGCTTGGGAAATATAGACAGCACAATAGAATATTCTGTAATCTGTAATGCTAAATACTACTGTTTTATAGTCATTCATTCAGAATACACATTTTAACCTCAGTAGTAGCGTTGCTCTTAATGCAGAAAGTATATTGCCTCTTCACATTAAACACTATCTTTGCAAAAACTTACTTAACAATAACACTTTTACCTTTTTTCTACGATATAAAACAAATACACAGAGAAAAAGGTGGCGCCTGCACTATTACATTACCACGCTTTAATCTCGGCCCACGTGACACAGCCTGCATACAGGCAACACAGGAGCAACACTTCACGGTTAGCCTGCTAAATGTGCATATACAAGTACTATAATCATTAAATTTACTCCCTGCATGTTCCTTATGGTATTAAACACATATAATCGTTCAAACATATTAGCCCATTTTCTTACCTGTTAAAAAGGGAAATAGAAAAACATGACACGGACACGATGTGGCTTCAGTCAAGTCCAATATTGTAATGGATGGACGTCTTGGACGAACGTAAGCCGCACGTTCCGTACACAGGCTGAACAAGGCATTAGCAATCGTTAACAGATCCTCCGATCACAACTTATATTTACAGCAAAGGAAAGTGAAACTTATAAAAACAAGCAAACTCTGCATATTGTAAATTAAAAAGCATTACCCAAAAATGTTATAGAAGTTAAATAAGACAGCATTTTAAACACATATCGTCTTTTTATCCTATTAAGCTCTTTAGCCTCGTATACTCACAAAGCAATGGATCACTGATCTACCGATCATACATATATGTTTTTTTCTTTCTCCTGTTTTGTAAAAAAATTTATGTTTCTTAAAATTAAATATTTCCTAACTATTTCTTTTCTTGATATGAACAATATTAAGTATCTTTTAACTTGCATCAACCCATTCAATGTATCAGTACTAGGCTACATCAATTTTATCATCCTTATCTATGTGATCAATTTTTCCAGGATTATTTGATGAATAGAAAGTTCACAAAAACACTTAAGCCGCGTTTCCACGGCAGGAACTAGGAACTTTTGGGGTGGTACTCGGTGTGTTTACACCGCAGGAATCAGGGTCTAAATGAAGTTCCGGGTAAAAATAATATGCAAATAAAGGAAGTCAGTAATGTTATCAAATATCTAATTTAAACCATCTGCTCACAGCTAAAACAATGATTGTCAATAGATTTTTATGTTCTTGTGTTCTGTTTATGTTAACAGAACATAAACAAAACATTAATTCTGGTGGTAACTCCAGAAGTCTCATTGGTCCAAAATCCTCAAATATTATGCAAAAATCAAATGCGTCCTAAATAATGGCTATTGATGCACACAATTTTTACTTTCAGTAAGGAGAAAAAAATAACTTATGCCAGAAACTTGTTGCATTGCACCACGGTGTAAAACATATAAATATGAAACGTACAGCTAATAAAATGTGGCCAGTTTCACAATATCACTTTGTCGATAAAAACACAATCGTCTCTAAACCCTCCCAGAGGTAAACAGTAGTTGTTCATGTTGGTTCCCTGAAAATCCACTTGGCGCAAAAGTCAATAATCAAGTTTATCTCCGAGCTGATGGGTTCAAATGAGCACTTAAAGAACGTCTCTTCATTTTGTGGATTCAGTCGCCTTATTAATTCAAATCTGACTTTGAATGCCTGCATGTAGCCTGGATAATTATTAGAAGGGGAAGATCAAAGGAAGCATATTATGGGCCTTCTTCAATTTTTTTTTTCTTTTTTGCTGATGTGTATGATGTGCCTCCACTTTGATGTTGTAAGCTGTTTCATTTAATGTAGAGAGGATAAAAATACTACACCATGTAATCTGGCATTTATCCTGGGAGAGCAGAATCCCACTATGTGACACATGTCAAGAGGCAGAAAAAAAGGAACAAGAGGGGAAAGAACGAGTGTGCAAACCCCCCGCCCCCCCCCCCCCCCCCCCAAGAATGAGTGTGTACCCCCACTACTAGTGTGTATTAGTACTAATCTATTATCAGTCGTGATCAATTGTAATCCGTTGTATTGTATCAACTGTAACTTGTACATCTTTTCTTAAGTAATTATTAAAAAAAAAATACTCCACTTTTTTTTTTGGAAATAGGCTAATTTTACCCCTCCCCCAGAGTTAAACAGTTGGGTTTTACCGTTTTCGTATGTATTGAGCCGATTTTTTGATATTTAGAAGAATATCAGTAACTACAGAGTTTCTGGTCTCATTGACTTCCATAGTATATTTTTTTTCCTACTATGGAAGTCAATGAGACCAGAAACTGTCTGGTTACTGATATTCTTCTAAATATCAGAAAATCGGCTGAATGGATTTGAAAACGGTAAAACTCAACAGCTTAACTCTCGGGGAGTGGAGTATCCCTTTAAGTTAAGTGAGTTATTAGGTAAGTCACTGAACCATTCATTGTAACCATTCTTTGAAAAAAACTGATTAATTTATGAACGAAACAAGTGACTGGTTGAACAGTATGAAAAAAAAAAACAGTATGTAAAAACTACTTCCATTGAGATTCTGATGTGTGCATCAAATGGACACTTTACTATCCCATGAGGCCATGGGAGAGGATTTGTGTCGAGCAATACAACAGATTTTGACCAATGAGAATCAAGGATTGGAATTAACCATTGTATAAAGTCGATTTGTAACATGACAATGAGGTCTTAAGAAAATAATTAAGAATAACGTTTTAGTAAAATGTTCTTCATTGCAAAGTTAGTAGTTTCAAATTCTTTTTTAAAAAGTGCAAATAAATTGCTTGAAAAGCACATCTTTTATTGACAACTATTTGAGGGAAATAAAAAAAATGAGAAAAAAATAGGTGAACAAGATTTTTTTTTTATATTTGCTTATCTGTCTCTAATCTTTCCCAGAAGAGAAAAACTGAAAAGAAATACACGTCTGCTATTTTTTTTGTCTCCACAGTGACAGTGAATTTTGTCATCATGTACAATCCAAACACCACTAAAATTAAAATTTCACGTCTTTAAAAAATAGTAGTAGTTGTATAGAGTGTGTGCTGAGCACAGTGTGCAGTTTGCAGCAAGCTGAGTGTGTCTGTGATAAAATGAGAGAGAAAAAGGAATACAGATGAGTCCTTATATGTTGATATGAACCCCCTCTCTGACAAAAGTATTGATTTTTTCTTGTGTAAAAGGAGCTAGAATGTGTGTGTGAGAGAGTGAGTGAGTGAGTGAGTGAGAACAGAGAGAAAATGTAAAAATGACTCCCAATATGAATATACATTGGGGAAAAAAATAGGTGTTAAAAAACGGAGTGGTGCTGATTTTGTATATATCCTAGAAAGATACATTTGTTCAATTATGAACTTGTGCATGTGTGCTCTGCAGACAGATAGAGGGATATACTGTGTGTGTGTGTATAAAGTGTGTGTGTGTTAATGATATATCTTCCTTGGTCGGGCCTGTGCTTCCAATTTGGAGGCTGTCAGAGTTCAGGGTGATGGAGTGTCAGAGCTGGAAGCTTGATGCACGTGGAAAGGGCAGGTTCTATAGGGGCCCGGCAGTGCCTCTGTCATCAGACACACACACACACACAAACGCGGGGAAATGTCACGCACAAATATGCGCTCAACCCCACACACTGTCAGGGCACAGCGCGTGCACGCAGAGGGGCCCACACACGCATGACCCCCTCCCTCCGTTTCATGTATTTCACACATGTCTGAAACGAGAAAGCGAAGAGCATCAGAAATGACTGGGAATTATTATCCGGCAAACCTTCCACGAAATAGAATAAAACAGCAGCGGCGGCCCAGCGAGAGCTGAATTCAAGCCGTCAGAAGCGGCTCTGTGTACCTGCTCAACCACCATGAGGAGCCTCATTAACAACATGCAAAGTGAACTCATTCAGAGGCTGAGACGACGAACCCAGCTGTCACTGAAGATGACTGCTTTAATTGTCTAGGGAGGGGCGGCGAAGGGGAATGAAAAAGGAATGGAGTGTTGTTCGCTAATTGAAAGATTTCTCCTCATATTCCAGGTTCCTCGTGACAGATGCCCGAGGAGCCATTGAGGAAACGGGAGCCGACTTCATTGTGAGCTGATGAAAGAGACAGACCTTGGCCTCCCAGAAGGAATTCTACTCCGGCGTCCTCTGAGGGGACTTGAAGAGGGGTTTTATCGCACAGGTGTGTGACAGCCCATCAGAAACACAACGCATATGTTAACCGTACACATACAAATACACAAATGAGAGACACAACTGGCAAAGGACGGACTTGCACTGGGCACCTGCGGCGCTTTGATCACTCTGCCACAGGAGATGTTTGGAACATCTTAATGGTTCCTCAAAACACAGTTGTGTTCGGATACTATGAACACAACAACTGTGGTTGGGTTTTTCTGAAGTGTCAGAGTAAAAATGCTACTCTGAACTTCGGGAGCATAATCATACTTCGGGATGGCCCTCATCATAAAGTACTGTGGTACAGTTATGATGTCAGATGTTATGGTGCTTTGATATTTGGGTGTTCCCTTTCCGTCAGTCACGTTTGACGTTACGTCAAAACGGTAACAGTTACCGTTCTGACGTAACTTCTCCATTCCCTCCTTCAGTGAAGGGGGGTTACATACGTAACCTAGATGTTCCCTTTCAGTCAGTCACGTTTTTTAAGATTGAAAAAAAAAATCCATATTAAAGGTGTTAAAATGTACAGTAAATGATCAAAAGTCATTAAAGTTTACACGGAAACGATTCTGAAGAGAAAACGCAAAAGTGGCGTTGCGTCATCACTTTTTATTCTGTGTTTAGACAAGCGTTTTGTGTGGGAAATTCGCATGCAAATGGTGACGCAAAAGTGTATGAAATTCAATGTAGTATGCACTTCAGGCGGCTGTGAGTGCATACTACAACAACACCAAGTCCACACGCCTGCGTACAACCTTCACTGTCAAGCAGACTTTTGCGTTTTTACCGTTTACACGGGAACGCGGCGGTGGAGCGTTTTTAAGATTTCCACTCTGGAGGGTGGTTTCACTTTTTTGCGTTTTTAAGCCTCAAAAACGCCGTCGCCGTGTAAACGAAAGGCACATCCGATAAAATATTTTTACGTTTTCACCCGCGAGCGTGTAAACCCGTTCACCCGTTTCTCATGTAAACAGGGCCTTAATGTAGTTTTTTTTTTTTTTTTTTTTACCATGGCTTCCACAAAAATATTAAGAATCACAACTGTTTACAGCAATAAAGCTGCAGTCCGCAGTTTTTCCTCTTTGTCGCCATCTCTGTTCGAAATCTGCAATTGCAGTTAGTTGCGGAATTATCAACTTTACGTGAGTTGTACAATGTTTGAGGAGGCTGTCAGTCGTCTTCCGATATGTATCCTTGTTTTCGCATGGGTCCGGTCAAAGTCTCTTTTTCTGTAGCCACTCCGAAGGTCGAACGAAGTCTTTTGCATTTTACAGCTGGTGAATCTGTTCTCACTGGTGAATGTCGTTTGAACCTTTCTGGACTCCTTTATGTGTACAGATGTGGCGTAATAATGTAGAGACATGCTCGAATCTCCCAAGGAAATCCCGAGTACCACTGGAATTAAAAACATTACTACAAGCTTACCGCTTTGAATCGAGATATGGCAAGCAGACAGTTTTGAACACTGGCTGGTTATGCATTTTCTTAAATAAGTATTTTGGATCATTTTTTAACCCAAAAAAGCTACGGACTGCAGCTTTAATGAAAATAAATGTTTATTGAGCAGCGAATCAGCATATTAGAATGATTTCTGGATGATCATGTGACACTAAAGACTAGATTAATGATGCTGAAAATTCTGAAAATTGCATCACATGAATAAGTGACCTTTTAAAATGTGTTAAATAGAAAACAGTTTTTTGAAATTGTAATAATGCGTCACAATATTATGTTTTTACTGTATTTCACATTGGTGAGCATTTAAGATACTTCTGTCTGAAACATTTAAATAATCTTTATAGCCGAAAAGTTTGAACTAAAAATAAAATGGGGAACCCGTTAAATAAAAGTAATCCACGTTCAAAAATAACAATACACCTCCGATATCAGTTTTCACCATACAGCTGAAAAATAAACAGCCTGCTCACATTACCATAACATCCCACCAGTGTCACAAACAATGAAACGTCCTCATATGAACCCAGTTCAAGTTGCAGCATTATTCCTATTGGCTGAAGTCCACAATCCTATAAAAGCCGCCACCCCACCTTCACGTGGAGCTTGGGCATTTTACTTTTAATCCAGTATGTGCAGTCAGGAGGAAGAGAGGGGTACAACGGCAACTTTGCAAATGTCAGAGATTTCAAAGTTTGACGTAATGAAAGGAAACAAGCATCATCCTCCCCCTGCTCCCATTAAAACCAGCCCGCAACACATCCCCCTGTTTATCAATTAGCTCTCCTGTATTTTCAGACGACCAGAGGAGAGTAGGAGAAAACAAAACATAGAAGAAGAGAGGGAGGTAATGAAGAGGGGATTGTAAGGGAGGGGAGGCTGGAGCTGGTCTCTCTCTCTCTCTCTCTGGCTGCTAGGGCCCAGCAGTGCCCTTAGGCGGTGAAGACAATAACTGACACATTTCTTAACCTAGTGTAGTGATGCCCCATATCCTGTAGCCTGGACCTTCCCTGTTCTCCCAGCATCCCGAGCTTTCCTTTTATCCCCATCCATCAGAGAGAGCTGACAGCCTGCCACAGGGGCACTAACAACACACTCACACACACACATGCAAGAGAAAACTCTGAAGCTCCTTTCACACCAGGCACCCTGACAACTCGGTGATAAACACAATATGCAGAAAACTGCATATTAAAGAACACAAATGATTATTATGTCCACAGGGCAGCGGTTACAATACTAACCAATATGATAGATGATGGTGCTGGAAGGTTTTATGGGCGCAGAACAGCCAGAAACAAAAAGGAGATGAAATTGCAAAGCAGGGGAAGGGAAATCACTTTTGGGTTATAAAAATCATTCGGCGCTATAGTGCCGAGATGAGGGGAATAATAGAGGTAACAGCATCGGGTACAATTATTTAATTGAAAAACGTTGGGAAACCGTATATATTTATGCAGAATTATCACCCATCCATGGGGAATTTTAATATTTCAAAATATTGGGACATTGACTGTAATTGGAACTTCTTCTCTTTTTTTTAGTGTGAGGAGCACACATGAGTGTCTGGTTGGGCTTTGCTGCTGTTGTGGGATTGTTGAGCTGGAAACAGACAGGAACATGTTGACAGACCTGAGAGCAGTTTGTCATCTGATCAAATTTTCATGGTCAAGCATTTCTGCAGTCTGCTACTGAGAGCCTTGTGATAGGACAATATTGGCATGAGGACAGTTTCATCCATCCATCCATAATTTTCCCCTGCTTTTTACTTTCCTTTCATCCAGGATCCATCTTAATTTTTCTACTTTAAATATCTCCATCCATCCATCCATCTACTTTTTTCCCTTCCTTTTTCCTTCCTTCCTTTCATTCGTGATCCATTTGTTTTTCACTTTCTTAATTTTATACTTTAAAACCTCCATCCATCCATCCATCCATCCTTGCACTTTTTTCTGTTTGTCTTCTCTGTTTGTCTCCTGTCCATCTTTCTCTTCTTCCTTTTCATCCCTTCACTATTCTTTTTCATCCACCCATCATTCATCTTTCTCCTTTCCATCCATCCATCCATCCGAATTTCCACCCTTCTTCCTTCCTTCCTTCCTTTCAAAAAGCAATCCCTACTTTTTTCTTCTACATTATTTTTTATACTTTTGCTACATCCATCCATTTTTTCCACTTATTTCTCTTTTCTTTCCACATTTTTTCCCTTCCCTATTTTTCTCCTTCCTTTTCCCTCCCTCCCTTCATCCATCCTTACATATTTACTGTTTCTTCCTCACTCCCCCTCCATAGTTTCTTCATTTTTTTTCCATCTGTCCTTCCTTCTTTCTTTCATTCATTCCCTCTTTTATTCCATTCTTCGTTTCACCCACCAATCATTCTTGTTTCTCGTTGCTTTTTCCATCCATTCACCCATCTATCCTTGCTTTTCCCCTCCATATTTTCCATTTTCTTCCTTTTATCTATGCTTTTTCTCCTTCCTTCCTTTTACCCCTTCTTCTTTCATCCCTTATATTTTTTCTTGTTCATTCCTCCCTCCCTCAGAACTTTCTAAATGTTTCTTCCCCATTCCTCCTTTCATCCACCTATCACCCATCCTTTTGCTTCCTTCTTTTTAATCTCCCCTCTACATCCATTCTTTCTTCCTTTCATCAATCTTTTTTTTCAAATTTCTTCATTTTCTTCCATCTATCCATCCTTACTTCACTTCCTCCTTTCTTCCTTACACACATCCATCCATCCATCCATAGTCCCTCCCTCCTTTCTTACATTCTTCTTTCCCTCCATACTTCCATCCATCCTTTCTTCTTTCCTTAATATTTTCCTATACTCTCCCTACCTTCCTTCAGTTTTCATTCTTTCATTTTAAAAGTCCCTTTCTGGCTGTTGCTAGAGTTGAACCCTGAAACAAAAGGAGAACAGACTAAGATTGATTAACAAGGACAATTTACTAACAAAGCTACAAATTCTGTCCAGGCTGTTGTGTTTTTGTTCTGATCTTATCAACGTAAAGAAGAACAGGGTGTAAGAGTGCATCCACCGGTCTTATTTAATGTCTCTATTTGCCCTTTCACGAGACCACCTGTTTTATCATGAATATTTAAAAGTGGTTGCATCGTCTGCATGCCACTGCTCGCTTTTTTAACAGAGCTCCTTCTTTTAATGATCTTAATGATGAGGAAGGTGAACATCCTCGCAAAGTCCGCTCAGCCAACGCACCTCTGAGGCCTTGCCGCTACACTTTATGATGATGTTCTGTGCAATTAATCAAAGTGGCGTTTATTGCTTGTGCCAGACATATTAAATTGCTCCCTTGTCCTTAGGGCTCGGGGGCTACTGGGTGTCATTACGGCCCCGCAATCACTAAAACTCATTTCCTGTTTTTGCTACAGGTCACATATAATCTAAAAAGGTGCCCGGTCTCCTATCCGATTGTAACATAAACTATATTGGAAATGGGGGTAAATTAGAGAAAACCCCAAGCCTACAACCGTATTTGCGTAATGCGTTCACAACAAATGTCTGCTTTGCCCCGTGCTGATTTGAGAGGCAATACATTTTATAATATAGCCATGCAGGGAATATGAACACACGAGTTATACGCTGCGTTTCCTCTTCGTTTCTTCGAACTTGTGTATGGAAACAAGCTTTTTTATCCCCTTTGTCTTAAGTGGCAAACATCTCTCGTATGGCCACAATAAACAGCTCATTAACAAGCAGAGCCTGTTCCTGTCTGGTGTGCGGTAATACAGGCCGCTAGCAAGGAAACACAGACAATGTATAATCACACTCACAAACGTGTGAACAAATGTGACGAGTTGCATTAAAGAAGTGATACTGGGTTAGAAGGCCACCCCTCCTTCTCTGAAAAAAACTGATACACTCACATGCTCTTGCCCAAAACTATTGTGCTGTTACAGAGGGAGCTTTTAATGTGTAATAAGTGCTCACCTTGTTCTGAAAGCCATTATTAATGTCATCCCTTAAGATACCTAATTTTGAATAAATTCCAAGGCAGCATTGCAAGTCTCCGCATCATGGATGAATAGATATAAATTCTAAATAAACATAACAAATTTTATTACTGAAAACACACACACACAACTGTTCAAGGTTAAAACAAATTCTAATTGTATTACTGTAATATTATAGTGTAATGCATAATAATAAAATTGTGAAATATTTTTACAATGTAAAATACATTAAAACAGAAACATTTTTCTTTTAAAATGTAATTTATTCCTTTGATGGCAATGCTGAATTTCAGCCTTCATTCTTCAGTCACATGATCCATAAAAAACATTATAATATGCTGATTTGATGCGTAAGAAAAATGTCAAATAGCTGTTCAGCTTAATAAAAGAACAGCATTTATTTGTAACATAGTATATACTGTATATATATATATATATATATATATATATATATATATATATATGAAGAGTTCAGATGCAAAAGCCTCTAAATGCCATTTGAAATGATTTTTATCAAACTTGTATATTTAAGTTCAGTAATTTCAATAACTTTAATAACAATATATATACAATATATATACTTTAATAACAATACATATAATTTTAAATAACAATTAATAGGTAATTATCATTGCCATTTAAGTGCAATCACTGAACTTAAATATACAAGCTTGATAAAAATGATCATTCTAGAAGAAAATTTCAAATGGCACTTAGAGGCTTTTGCATCTGAACTCTTCATATATATATATATATATATATATATATATATATATATATATATATTACTGGCACATACTTTTGAACGGCACTGTAAATATACATCCATAAATACATATATATATTTTTTTTTATTTTATAATTTAATTTATTCTGTCTAATATTTGTGCCAATATTATTCTTAATATTTATGCTTAGTAGGCTACTGTCTCATGTCATTAGCATTAGCAACTTGCTAACACCCAATTTTTGGTGTCTGTAGTTGCTGCCTATCCAAATCAGTCACCTTGATTGTTAGGAGACTTTCTAAGAAGTCAGTTGCCTGAGCAGGAAGCACACAAGGGTTTGGTACAGACCAAGCAAACGCACCGAGACATTGAAAACTATGTACAAACCTAGTCTATTTCTAAAACCTTTATGTCTGTCATTTCTTGGCAGCGAGTTTTTGGATGACTTATCAGAAAGCATCCCTGGGTCTTCTATGTTTAAATTAAACAGACCCATCCATAGGTCTCTCTTTCTAGATACCGCGTGAGCCCTGATCCGACGGGTCAGTCTTCATGAGATAATTTGCAGCTGCAGTTGGAATGGGAGGGTGGGGGAGGACAGTTATTTCAGTGGGACAGGCAGTTAGTTAGCTTTGCCATCAGGGTGGCATCTGTCATCCCACTGTGCTAGTGCTTGTGTCCTATGATGGATGTCACAATTTGGACCATCAAAATAGGAGCCCCCCGCTGCTTTTAATTGCCAAAGCTGGGCTCTGGCACATTTGTTATTACCGAGAGCTTGTTACGTCACACCAAATGAATTAACAGGTGAAGATAATAGATGTGCACCCGGGCGACCTGGCCTACAGCCTTGTATGAGGGCCCCGAGTAATTATGGGATAATAAATGTTCTGTATTGAAGCAGTGGGGGGCAGCATTAGACAGGCAAAAAAAAAAAAAAACCTCCCTGACAGGCTTTATGGAAATACACTCCACTGCCAGCAATGACACACACACACTCATCAGCTGTCTGACAGACGCTTGTATAATTAGACCTGTAATACATGCAATTAGAAAAATAGTGAAAAGTGTGCAGTTTTACAGGTATAAATATATTCCATCGATTCCATCGTTTCATTAAAATCATTAAAACTTGGCACCGCTCGAGTAAGTGCAATGGTGGCAGCTTCTTGAGGACAGAATGTCTATAACAGAAAGTAATGGGTGCTCAACAGTCGAGTGCAGAACTTCTAAGATTGTCAGAAAATCCTCAAAACACAGTCATGATGTCTGCTGAACCTTTGTGGCAATTACATGCCACCATGCAAACCAACCTTTGCTCATTGGAAATACATGCTTAACATAACACAGGGTTCATGCTTAACATAAACTATACTACAAAATGGTTAACAAGTAAAGAATGTATTTTTAAGGTTTTATAGTGTATTGTTTAACACCATTAAATGCGACTGAAAATGTAATTAATAAGACAGTTGAATGCAATAGTGATACGTACAAATTTGTAGGTCGGTAGATTTGTTCATACGTAAATAAATTACGTTTTTGTGCTGTCAATACGTAAATGTTTTAATACTGTAAATACGTCAGTATTATACGTTTCTGAACGTATAAAATGTAAATAAATTTACGTATGATAGAACTACACTTCACGTACAAATCATAGACTGTAAAAAAAGATGGACGACGCCCCTCCGCTCTTTTCCATCAGAGAGAACTGAAGCCGCCAGTGTCTCGATATGACGCTGACATCTTGGAACTTGAGTCTGCGCACTTGCGTGTTTCTGGACCAGACATGCGCAGTCGTGAGCAGGAAGTAAAGCCGCGAAATCAAGGCCACGCCCTCATTCTCGCTGAATCAAACGCAAGCACACGCCCCGCACTTTCATTAAGTGGCCTCTGTCTACTTCTTTCTTCTCCAATGATGTCTGCTGATTGCAGAACCTCGTTAAAATAAGTTAAATACATCTACTAACCACATAATCAACATTATTAAAAAAGTCCGCTGGTGCTTCAGTGACTACCTCGCACAGAGAACCTGTCAATCATGATGTCAGAGCACCGTTTTTATCATCACATAACTAACTAAAAACAAATTTATTTTAAAAACGAACACTTGAAATGACATCAACGTGATAGAAACTACAGTAAATGACAGAAACTATCTACGGAAAAAGGATATGTGAAGTGTAATTTAATTGTTTAGTTGGTCTCGCGTCCCATTGAATAACATGGGGAGGCGGGGGTTATGAGCTATACTAGGACCGGTCACAGGGGGGCGATCAAGACGGTTTGGCTTCAGTTTTGAGGGCTTGTGCGGCACGCTTGGTACAAATACACACGTATTCTCATGAGATCACGTTGACAGCGCAACATGTAAGCGAATAAATAAATTATATATAAAAGCTATTTTGTCCACACTGGATTACTGACATTCTTCACATGCTTGCGCAACTTCCGACAAAAGTGCAAATGGATTCAGAACTCTTGTTTTAACTCGTTTAGTTTAAACATCCTCAAGATGTTGCGGGCGCTAAGCGTTCGTGCCCGATGTAGACACGGTGTAATAAAACGTGTCATCTGCCACTCACTGGACTTTTCACATTGACTCTATCATAAAAAGTACGAGAATAAACGTAATTTTGCATAAATGTCGAGACAGGCACATATTTCCAATGAGCCTAGGTTGATCAAAACCAGGAGAGTAAATATAACAGTCTCAAAACCGGAGGCAGTGGGAGTCAACGCGTTCAGTACAGCGTCAGCCAGAGATGGCTAGATATAAATAAGCCCAGAATGTCTAAAGCAAACAGAAATTATACAAAATTAATTAGCGAACCCTGTATGATAATTACCAGTGGTGAGCGGCTGGGCCTTTGCGTGGGGCTGGAAAGAGCCCAGGCACAACAGAATTTGGGAGGATGTGGCGCAAGTCTGCGTTTCTGCCTGCTGCCGCCTCCGCACAAACCCCTGTAATTACTAACTTACATTTCTCTCCTTCGCCTTCACCTTTCATTTCGCAGTCATTTGGGAGAGCCAAGGTAAACCAGAGGACTAATTGGCAATAGACGTTTCCACTGGTGAGGCGTAATGCATTAAAGATGTGGGGCTTGATCTGGCTAGTTATGAGCAGCCAAATAAACATTATCCTTTAGCTATGTAGCTAAAATTCAGTATCCTGCCCCCTACACACAATTCCCTTCCTTCTCTCTCTCTGTCTCAACATGAGCCTGTCTCTCTATCTCTGACTCTCTTTCTTCCTTTGCCTGTCTCTCTCTCTCCATATCAGTACTTTACTACCAAAGCATCAATACACACAATAAAAGCAGTGACACAAATCAATAAACAAACAAATGAACAAATGAAAGAATGGAATAATGAATGAATGAATGAATAAATAAAGTGCCTGTCCCACTCTCTGCTTATATATCACCCTCTTTCTGTCTGTTATCCATATACAACATTGACAAATGATTCATACACACAACAAAATAAGTAACAAAAAAAAAATTGAGGATTAAATAATTTAAATAAATAAATGCATTACTCGTGGGGATAAACAGACGGACGGACGGATGGATGGATATAGATGGATGGATGGATGGATGGATGGATGGATGGATGTAGATAGATAGATAGATAGATAGATAGATAGATAGATAGATAGATAGATAGATAGATAGATAGATAGATAGATAGATAGATAGATAGATAGATAGATAGATAGATAGATAGATAGATAGATAGATAGATAGATAGATAGATAGATAGGATAATATTTGATCTCTCAATTTCACTTTTTAATTTGCAAAGTGGTTTACTGGCACGATTATTAGACCTCTTACAAAAGCATCAACACATACAACAACAGCAGTGACAAAAAGAAAATATTATTAAAATTAAATTTTTATATTTTTATAAAATTAAAAAATATATATTCGTACATAAATGATATATATTTCACCTGTCCCTCTATCTATCGCTCTTCCCCTGCCTGGTTCTCTCTCTACCAGTGTTCCTCCCACTCCATGTTCTCAGGCATGATGAGTAGCTCATGTAATATGATGGTTGAATGACAGAATAACCTTCTCCAAACCGAGGGCTGAGGTCTTGTGTATGACAACATGATGCCCAACTGTCAAAACACTGAGGTATGTATGCATGTGTGTCTATACTACATGTTAACGAAAGGCAACTGCGCTCTCTGTCACAAACATGCCATGTGCAATGGGCTGGAAATCATGGCAGCACCTCATATGTGGTCTGTACAGTATTCCAGAAGGCATAAGGCAGGAATTATATATTTGGCAGAGTTCTCAGTAAAGCATCCATGCCTTAATGTACAATGATATCTGGTAATCTGCCATTTAAGAAAAAGGGCCTGGTGGGAAGATCCTATTCAACTGTAAAAACTCTCCATGTTACCACAGGAAAGCTTTGCATATAAAAGTCTGGCAATGCTGAATATAGCAGTGAAAATAATCAAGTATGTCCATACAGTATGTGTGGCTAATTTGAAGAAGCTTATATTTGGTGTGTTTCATCAAGATGGTTCTCAAACCTGTCCTGGAGGACTACCAACACTGCACGTTTTCCTTTGTCTCCCTAATCAAACACGCCTGATTTAACTCATCAGCTCATTATCACATGGGTTAATGAGGTGATGAGTTGAATCAGGTCTGTTTGATTAGGAAAACAAAGAAAACGTGCAGTGTTGGTGGTCCTCCAGGACAGGTTTGAAAACCACTGAGGCTATGTTTACACGGAAACGATTCTGATGAGAAAACACAAAAGTGGCGTTGCGTTATCACTTTTTATTGTGCGTTTAGACAAGCATTTTGGGTGGGAAATCCGCTTGCATATGGTGATGCAAAAGTGTGTGAAATTCAATGTAGTATGCACTCCAGGCGGCTAGGTGGCGATGTGAAGCACTGCCACACAACAACACCAAGTCCGCGTGCCTGCTTACAACCTTCACTGTCAAGCAGACTTTTGCGTTTTTACCCTTTACACGGGAACGCGGCGGTGGAGCGTTTTTAAGATTTCCAACCTGGAGGGTGGTTTCACTTTTTTGCGTTTTTAAGCCCCAAAAACGCCGTTGCTGTGTAAACGAAAGGCACATCCGATAAAATATTTTTAATTAGCATTACAATGTCCATATTACTTACTTCAAATTATTGTAAAATGATAAACAATAAATAATACAATGCATTGAAATAATTACAGTGCATGTGAATTTATGAGGCCCATGTCTGTTCATAACCACAATGATGCACTGCATCTTATTCAAATGAGTATCTCAAGAGTGATACTCTATCAAATGGAATACATGAATTATGACCAGCTAATTATTCCAATCTTGCAAATGATCTACTTAAATATGATTCTACACTACTTTGCATAGATTGCTGCGAGTCATTCTGTGAGTGTGATCAATGCATATTCAGATGTTATAGGTAGTGCTGTCAAATCGATTAATTGCGATTGATCGCATAAAACATAAAAGTTTGTGTTTACGTGTGTGTATATATATTTTATTACAATTATATACATTATATGTATGTCTCTCTCTCTCTCTCTCTCTGTGTATATACAGAGACACACACACTTGTGGGTATAATATGCAGTATATAAATACACACCCACACATACTGTATATTATGTAAACAAACTATTATGTCAGATGGGATTTATCATAATCGATTTGGCAGAACCAATCCATGGACTATCAAGGACTCCCAGGTTTGGGAAACTCTGCTGTAGAGACTAACGGATAAAGTTCAGATATTTATGCTTCTTTAAAATTTCATAGCAAGATCACAAACATAAGGGGTTATCTTCAGATTCAGGCACATCTGGTGAACGGTGAACAGTTTTATAGGGGGACTTATATAGATATTCTGTGAATAACCGCAAAAAAAAAATAAATAAATAAAAAAAATAAATAAATATATATATATATATATATATATATATATATATATATATATATATATATATATATATTTATATATAAATAATTACAAATTATTGTTGGCTAATTATATAGATACATTTAAAAAAAATAATTTTATCTGAAGTTTAGGCGGTAAATAAATAAGACAATTTTCCTCTAAATAATTGTAGTCTGCAACTGTTTGTTAATCAAGAGATAGGTCACCCAAAAATTTTAATTCAGTCATCATTTAGGCTACTCTCCCTGATACCATTCCCCTTTTCCCACGGAACACAAAAGGAGAAATTCGAATGACTATTTTCCATGCAATCACACAGAGCAAGGACTGAATAAAGCCTTAAAGCTTCAAAAAAGGGTAAAAGTGGTCTATGTGGCTATAGTTCACATCTTCGGTAGCCAGCAATAGCTTTGTGTGAGAAACAGAGTGAAATCAAAATTTTAGGAATTTCTCCTTTTTTTCTAAAAAAAAAAAAAGATATATGGGAGCAACATAGGGCGAGTAAATGATGACAGATTTTTCACTTTTGTGTGAATCCTATCCTTTTAATTATTGTTGCTTCCCCAAGACAGCCTTGTTTGTAACTGAAGGTTGAGATAAAGGAAAAACAGTAAAGATTTTTTTAATGAATATTTGCTCACACTCACATTACTGTTTAATGAAACTGGACACTGGCGTTGAATGTTTGTGTTGGATGGGGGAGGTGAATAGTGAACGTGTTTGCGGTCAGTACTTCCTTGCTTCCAGGCCAATACATCAAGAAAATTTAAATATTCAGCATCAAAAAGGCAAAGGGTACATGCCTGATGATCTTAATTGCCCCATATTTTTGATGTGAAGCAATCATAACGGCTTCAAAGTGACACAAATTGATTTGTACGTCGACTGCCGTGTGCTTGTAAAAAAAATACGCCCATGCGGTTAATAGAATGAGTCTGTCTTTGAGGCTTCGGACGCCTTTTTAAACTAAAGAGAAATGCAAATGCGTTCATACTTGAGTAGCTCAGACATCTGCGGGGTTAATGGAGGTATGAATATTGCTGTCCAGCACAATGTTATTCCTTTAAAGACAGAATCAATCATAAACAACGACTCAGGGAAACGCTTGCCTTTAGAGTCAATTAAAAGTAGAGTGACATAACACAAAAATACACCCAGCATAAATTAAGTGGCCCGCCATCATTGTTTTCTTGTTTACCATGTTATGAAGCCGATGTTTGATGTGCACGCAGACCGCTCTGGGCGATAGTTTATGATCATTATTATTTAAATGAGCTGTTGTGTTTGAAGGTCTTAAATCACTGAACAGGAATTTTTGAAGTCCGGAATTATAAATGGCTTTCCATGCAAATGGGGGAACGCTGCTCTCTTGACTGCTTTCATTTCGCGGCACAACCGTATTCATGTTCGCTATTTAGAATAACATTACTCTAAAGACAAAGTTTGGTATTTACGCTTAAACTATTAGCAACTTTATGAAGTCTATGTTTTTCCCCCCTCTATGGACCCTGATGTGAGCGACATGATTGCTTGTTGCTAAACATACTTCCCAGAGAATGATTAATGACATACTTTTAATGAGGGACAACTGAACCCCTGCCACGCCATAGCTAAACACTCCACAAATGAGTGACTCACCGAGACTTGGTGGACTGAAGCTTCGGCGTCATTATCAATACAAGTTATGCTCTCATAAACAGCTCGCAGGCTTAAATTCTCCTGACACTAAGCGAAAAGCTCCAACGCGGTACCATATTACACATATTCACAGGATGCCGCTCCTGAAGTCGATGCTGAAATGGTCAAATTGATAGAAAACTACTCAAACTGTTTCACAAACGGCCATCATTTCCCTAAATCTACGAAGAACCGGGGTTGCTGCTTGTTTATGCCAGGAAATAAAGATGCCAAAGGGAGCCTCTGGGAGCACAAATGAGGGGGGATAAAATAAGTTTAAGTGTAAGGAACTTTTAAAAGCATTTTGTCAATGAATCATAAAATTGAATATGATACAGCAGGACTCCATGAAGGTGCCCGATAAATGGGCCTCATGCTGTAATTCAGTTTGAAAGCCCATTGCAATGGGAAGTTCAATACAAGATGAGTGGCCCCATCGACTCTTAGTGCCCGAGCCACTTTGTCGAGTTTTGCGCTGAGTGATCTATGTTTCAGGAAAAAAAAAAAAAAAAAGCACTTTGGACATTTATGCAGTTTCTCGTTAACTAGAACATGACCACTTGAAAGTGTATGAATGACATGAAAACATTTATACAGGCTTTCGGGGAAGTTTGCTGGATGAGAAGGTTAAACTATTCGGTTCATCAAATAGATCATTTCTATTGGAAAAGAAGAATTTATATATATATTTTTTTACTTTTCCTCAATAAAAAGTTTGAAAACAGGTTAAAAATATTTTGAAATGTTTAAATCATTCAAATGTAGGATTTCTTTTTTTCTTTTCAAACCATTTTTACTCAGAAATTGTAGAAACTGTCACAAATAATTACAAAGAAATGGCAAGTAACATTGAATTGTGTTACTTGCCATATGCAATATTGAAGTACTGTAAAAAAAAATTTTTCTAAGTTGTAAATAAAACAATGTTTGAGTATGGTATTTGTAATTGTTTGTGAAATTTACAACACCATTTTTTTTTCAGTGTAGAAAGACTCAAGTATTTTCTTGTAAAACATACTCCAATAATAACTGAAAATTGATGTATAGATGATTTTCACTCAGAAATTGCTAGGAAATTCCACAAATAATAATGAAGAAATTGCAAGTTGTCATAGTTCTGATCAGTTAGGTTCATTTTCATGGACTTTTAGTTTGTTTTTCTGTGTTCAGTTTTCTCTTATTTGTCATGGTAACTGATATGAATCGTTTTCAGTTCACCTGTGTGTCATTTATTACTCATTTACCTTGCTATTTAAGTTAATTGCTGTGTTTGTATTACCCATTGTCTGGTCACGGTTCTGGTTGGTTTTGTTTGTATCATCTTCATCGTGTGTTTCTTGCAATTAGTGGAGACACAAATATAGTGCGTTGTTATTTTACACAGCCCAATACTACAGACTTGCTGAATACACACTACACACTTTATCAACCACTTTAACTCACAGAATATATAAGTGAAGCGTATTTCTACAGCATCATCGGTAACAAAAACATGCTTTTGCATCATGTTACTGTACATCCACACCACTAGGTGTCAGTATAAATCCAAGATGACAGCACATCATAAACAGACAATTACTTCAGTAGGTGCACCTTTTAACACTAATTTACAGGAATGAGACTATATGTAGGTATTTTTTTTTTTTTAAAGCAACCACAGGTTTGCTACAGAGGGTCAGGAACCCATTACTTTTAATAGGGAAGAGTCCAGCGAGATATTTAAGCGTGTGCAGATGCGCTCACATTCAGCTCGTTCTCTGGTTTAGTCTGTCAGTCCCAATCTTTCCATTTCCCAGCTCTCGCCACCCCTGGAGGTGATTCATCTTAGAGGGGCAGATTAACACATTACCGCTGTTCCTTCCTCAGCTCTTGAAATTATGCCTCGCTTAAACATTCCTTTCATTTGCTGCTTATTTGCTGCTTAAAGCTTCTGTGATCAAGAGAGGGGAATGAGCAATTGTCTGGGACGCCGGCCTGTTTGCATATGTAAAAAGAAAGAAGGGAACTGACTCGGGCATGAAGAGCTCAAGCATTCAGGTAAAAGATGAATCTCGCACAGACACTGGGGATTTGCCCAGTGGACAATTCCATCATGGACGCAGACAGCAAAGTAATTTGGAATAGATCTTGATTGGTTTCTCATTGTGTGTTCAGAAAATCCCTTGTGTGTGGGAAAGCTTTAATTGAGTTTGACATCTCAGGATTATGAATCCTATGGCTATGTTAAACGGACAATTTACATCTTAATTTAAAATTCCACATGGGTAAAAAGATATTAATTACATTCTGCAGGGAATGAAATTCAAGTTGTTGTTTTTTATCATTTTATTATTATTTTAATTTCAGCCACAGGGCATTCAAAAGAGAACTGTTTATTTAAATCACTGAGCAGTAAGAAACCAGGCCAGTACATTCATTTTGCATTCTTCACTGAAAGTCTAAAAAGTTTGATTCTGAAAGTTGAATGAAGATTATATTATGGGAAAAATCAAATATTAATGGGCAGAAACAGAAGATGTCTTAAAAAGAGCATGCAACAAACGATTCAGGTATTGCAACATGCAACAAACAGCATGCGACATGATTCAGGTATTATTTTATATCCATTCATCCATTTATATTTCATTTATTTTAGTGCCACATAATTAAATTGATAGACTATAGCTAGCTATTTGCTAGCAGTAGCACATACTAACATCTTAAATGCTAAGTTTAACATGCTCCTTCAACCAAAACAATAGAAACAAGTTAATTCAGTCGACAACCAAACAAAATGCTCCACTCTTCTCCACAATGGTAACCCACTGTAATTTAAATGGTTTTAACAATTCCAATGTAATTTTACATTAAACACAATTACACGCCTTCGGCCTTTTCTAAATTTCTCAAAAAAAGATAAAATAACACTTAATTTTAACATTCTCTCTTAATTCAACCATGCAAAGCACGCTGGGAACTACTGTAACAATCACCACCTAGTTTCAGTTAATGCAACACAAATCAATCATGTAATCCAACACAAACGGATTAAGTGAACTTAAATTGTACATATATTTAAGCAGATTGAACACAATCAAATTAACTTCGGGTAAAATGGCAGTTGACTCGAACTATATGCCACCGTCTGGATGTGCGATTTTTTTTTACTCAACATAAATGGTTTGTGTTCAGACAACACGTTAGTATTTTGTACTGTTAAGTTGAGACATAATGAATAGTGAATAGTGACATTACGTTTAAAGTTGGTAGATTTAGACCAAGTACGTAAAGCAAGGTGGATTGTGGTATCTTCAATCCTGCTTTCCTGATAAAGAACAAAAACATATCCGTCAAAAGACAGCCTGGTTTTGACACATGAAACAAACAAAGCAGTGTTTGTCATTGAGATTAGAGCCGATCAAAGGCTAGTGACCATAAAATGCATCGCCTTATGAACCTCAGAAAGAAGAAGAAAAGAGAATAAAAATCAAAAAGTGAATTGTATCTTCCCGAGGAGGTGGAAAAATAAAATTGTATGTAATAAAAAAAAAGCGTGCGAGGGAACTACTGCATTATAGACTGCTCTCTCAATGAGAATGTAAAAGGTAATTTCACATATAAAAAGAACTCTAATGCATGGTAGTAATGTCGTGGGGATGGAACAAAGGCAAACTTTCATCTCTTTAAGCTTGGATGGAGAAAACCTTTGATGCTTTGAAAATGATAATAAAAATCTCAGACGGAACCAGTGAATGCGATGCAGGCCCCCCAGCACTTAATGCAGACACATGGGCTATCTACAGGGAGAGAAAAAAAGCCCTCAAATTGTGACACTTAGGGCGGCCAAATTATACCCTGAACAAACACAAAAGTGAGGGGAATAAAAATCCTATTATATCAAAGATTAGTTGAAATCTCAGCATGCTAAGAGACAGAATTTATGTTCCAATGACGTTCTACATTTTGAAAAGCAATATTAAGATATATATAACCGTGATATATTAAAAAGAGAGCCGGGAAAGATTTAAAGATGGCTTTAAGCACAATAAGTCAAAATGCAAAAGTTTGATTGGATAGAAAGAAGTTAATGCTCTTTCTGAACTAAAAGGCCCCTTTGTAAGTGATGGGGGGGGAAAGACAAAAGGTCTGTTCAGTGCTCTTTAGAAGAGGAAATTAGGCGTGAAAATTAGACTTTCCACCTCCAGCCCAGAACCCCCATGCCTGGGGTCCATCCTGCAGGACATGATGATCGGAAAAGTCTGCCCGTCCTCACTAAACGCATCCCCCCTGAACCCCTGACCCTGGTGTCCATTGAAATAACCCATTAGCTGCGTAATGTATTTAGACCAATGTCTTACACTCCACCCCCTCCTTCACAGAAAAACATTTTGACTCCATATTTCCAATTATTCAAACCATTTCCTTTGACTAGCCTCATCCCTGTGCTCTGAGAGTCGGGTGTTCATCATCACTTCCTGTAGCTGTTTTCCAGTACTAGCATACATTATCATTGGAAGATAACCTAACATGAATAACACTTAAAAACATGGCAAAAAGTTTTTCAATTTCTCACCCTCATGTTGTGTGAATAATGTGGTTCCTCTTTTGCTACTGGAACTGTCAAACTTCAAAAGGAACATCATAAAATGTTTCTAAAAAATATTCTATATCAACAGTGCACTGTGTTTCAGGTCATCATAATGTTTAGTATTATTTATATGCTATTATTCGTTAATATTTAGAATTAGCTTTTAGTTTTAATTTTAAATTTGGTTGTAGTTATTTTGATTGTTTGTTTCTTTTGCTTTCATATTATTTTGTAATATCTGTATAGCTTTAATTTATTTTATTTCATATTTGTTTCACTTTACGAAAACATTTTTAATAGTATTTTAGTTAATGCAGTTGATAATAAAATCACTGTTTGTGTAATGAACATACTGAAAAATAAGTTCCTGAAATGATCAAAAAAAAAAAAGATTGACATCTGATCAAATTTGTTTTTTTGACTCGTTTCCATGAACCAAGTTGATCCAGTTTACAGAATGAGTCTCAATGGTTTGCTCCCAAACTCATACAGTCCTCAAATTCAATTCACTGACTCAATGATTCAGTCACAGAAGTTCATTGTGAATCACAGCTTTGATTTCAGTCTATTCACGCAAAACACTTCAAAAAGATCAATAGTTGTATATTTATGTGTGGAAATACATTTTTGCATTCTTTTTACAGCGATTGGGAACAATTGGTTGAAAAAAAAATATATGTTCCTTTGTGTTTCACGGAAAAATCAAAGCATGATTGTGAGTAAATAATGAAAGACTATTCATTTCTGAGTGAACTATCCTTTTAATGACTGGCTTTGGAATTTAAATGAGGCTGCATGTACTTGCCGAAGCATGTATCCAGAAGATAACTGAATTAATATTTTACATATCAACTAAATTTGCCAGAGGAAAGTTGAAGTTAGAGAATCAAGCTTTGAGCTCTCTAATGTTATTCAAATATACTGACCCAAGTGCAGAAAAAAATCCTCTCTCGTTCCAGTCAAGGACATTATCAGGTCTTTCATTTTTACATTCAATGCAATTTTGAGGTTGAATGATATTTTGCATGGGTATTGAAGGCAGACTAAAGGAACACTTTAAGATAAGTGTTATTGGAGTCAGAGGGAATTTGAATGGGCAGTTCGTGGCAATGCAAGGACGTTGATTGGATGCTGTTCTTCTGAAATGCTTATGGTTGACTCCTTAAAAAAAACACACAAAACGGATCGGATCACATTATCAGTCATCTGTCCAATCAAATCCATTATAAAAGTGCATTCATTTAAAATAAAAATAACTCTCCATAATGATGTCTCCCTGAGAAGCTAAAGGCCTCTGAGTGGAATGAACTGCCAATATTCAAACACTGATAGGAATTGAAACAGGAACATTTCTTCAAATCAATGCCAGATCCCTTTGAAACACGGAGGCTTTTTTGTGCAAAACAGACTGAAAGAAAGAGGAAAAACAGCACTGCTTATCTTTTAGTTTTGATTTAGGCTGAAACTCTCCGGAGGTGTAGTCAATCCCCATGATAACCAAGTATGAATCCTGATCTTCACAGCATAATTGCAGCTTTTGAAGAGTGAAACATGAGAGAATACAACGCTAACACCAACTTTTTATTCCTAACTTTTCCTACAGTGTACGAATCCCCGGATCTCTTATGAGTAAAGAAAGCTAAGCTATAATTATTGAAAAGCTAAGCTTGAAGTTACAGCTATTTTCGGGCACAGCTTTTTTGCTGACGCCTAACTTGGCGGCGCTCGTTTTTGAACAGGGCGTGTTTGGTTAAAAATGAAAACGGTGCTTTTTCCTTCTCATGAACTTGGGATAAAAAGGAAATTGTCATTTAATTAAAACTCCTAAAATGGTCTATAAAAACAACCATTAAACTGACCGTCACCTCATTTTGCAGCACATTACGTCATGTACATGTGAAAGGCCTTTTTGGACAAACAAGTTATTTCCAAGCACACACCCCCTCTCTACGAAAACGAGATCCCCGAAATCGAGTCCTATAGCTCCTGCGGGGCTCTCAATGGTAAACATCTAGAATCAGCTATGCCTCCCTCAGCGCCTGGCACAGAGCAGAGAAACCCAACAAGCGCGCCCCCACGGGGATAAACAAGTCTTTAGGTCAAGTCTAAAGCGGCTCAGATGCATTCCTGCCTGTTATTAATAAGGTCTTGGAGGAGAGCGCTACAACTCGCGAATACTCAACCGCAGTTCCCGGCCTTCCACGTGCCGTAGCTGTGCGGTGGAGGCACTCTAACCCCTTTTAATTGCCCTGGAGGTGGGACGGGTTACAGAGGGCCATGCCTGGTGAAAATAATGCATTATTTATTCCGATCTGCCTGCTCCTCTATGAGCGTGCATCAGGGCTAATAGATTAATGAGGTCACATTAACATTTCTCTCACAGCCTGGAACAAGATGGCTGTTGATGGAAATTAGATTAAGACGGCCTAGATTAAGCACATTTACTTCAATAGAATCTCAGGTACTTTCTACTAACACTATATAATGGCATCGCAGCACGCATATAATGCGTATCCCATTACAAGCTGCATTTAAAAAATCAAATAAAACTATGTAATTTTGGGGGCAAAACGTAAGAAACACTCACCAAATGCATCATTACAGGCCCGAACGTCCGTTGTTTAAGGCATTAAGGTAATTTAACAATGTCAAGAGGAAAGTGTAATGGCCATGATGGATTTTTGTTTTTCTCATGGTCTATGGCTGATAATATTTGTATAGTTTTTTTCTTGTGTACTTAAGCCATTAAAGACTCCAAATGTAAGAAAATTGTCTGTCAATTTGTCAGTTATTTGCTCACTAAATGTTGTAGCACTTACTGTCATTTGTGGTGATCAATACTTAATAAATTAGGATGTTCACCTCAGTTTAAGACACGGATGTACAGCACCTTCTCGGGCCCCGAGGGGCCCGGACTGATGGAAGCTTCTCACTAATGTAGCCAAAGTGAGCCCTTTCTGTAAATTGCTTTTGTAAATTCAGTTGAGCTGAAATACTACTCAACCCTGACTTTCATTAAACGGGATGTTGAAAGTCAGAGAAAGCAAGAAAAAGAGAGGGGCGGAGGAAGAGCCTGGAAGACGTTAACATGCCGCCACCGAGTACGGTAATGCATCGAAGATTGTATTCTCTCCAAAACAATCCCATTTACAATATTGAATTATCAGGCAGAACATCAATGATCGTTGTCACTGAGAAACACACTCCCCGTGTCCAATCCAATTAAATACGTTTGTTAAATAATGTAATGATTGCTTTAACCATTCTCTCACTTACAGTCCATTCATTATGAATACTAAAAATGCCATTGTACAGTACTTGGGGAAAAGGTTATGTGGACCGATAGAATTAATTGTCCCGCTGAAGAAAAATGTCATGGGAACAATTAGATTTTTGTGATGCCCGATTCCTTCTCCCCAGCCAGTTAGTGCCATGGCGTTTTAATTTGTAACCCGACATGATAATATGCTGTTAGTGGGTAAAAGCGCCAAATATATTTCATATTGATTAAAAGGGATGAGCTAATGTTTCTCTGTGAGGAAATAGCTGCTTTGTGCAGGTGTAGGTGCAACTGTGACTCATAATTACCCCAATTACCATCAGGTATAAATACAGAACGATTAGACCCGCCACTTTAACAGGCCAGTGTGCCTCGGGTCATTGACATGCTTGATGGTTATATATATATATATATATATATATATAAAACCAATGTTATATATAACCATTTATATATATATATATATATATAAAAATAGGACACACTTTAGATTAGGGTCCAATTCTCACTATCATTAACGACAAATTTTACCTCAATAAACTCTCAATAATTACTGCTTATTAATAGTTAATATGGCAGTTGTAATGTTTAAGTATGAGGAAGAATATTGTCATGCAGAATAAGGAAGTAACATGTGCTTTATAAGTACTAATAAACGGCCAAAAGTAAGAGACTAAAGCCTTACCAGATGGATGGAAAGATGGATGGATGGTTTCAGGCATGCAAGGCCAACTCTTAGCTACCTGAATGGGGAAATATGATATGTCAAAAACTGCTTGCCAAACTCACATTAAATAACAAAATTGGACATAAAGTGTCCCATAAATGGTGATTCTTATGTTTAAAAATGCATATATTTCAGGTTGGTCCAGTCAATGAGCATGTGCACGTCTCAGGACACTGACTGTTTCTATGGCAACTGGAGCTTCAAACAGCAATTGTAGTGACGCGATGATTTAACCAATTGGCTCTTTTATTTAGAAGATGGGACAAATTTCACATTGCATTGCATTTTCTCCTATTCAGTCTCCGCTTGTATGAATTACTACATGTTGATATCAGAGTGTGTTGACGTACTGTACTTGAGGCCCAGATCTATGTGGAAACGCTAACAAAATACTGTAAGTTAAAATTAATGGTTTAGATAAACTGTGACAGTTCTATTTTCTGCATGGATTTAATACACCATAAATATATGGCCAACTTTCATGCTGAACAGTTAATACAAACATTTACAGCTAATGAACCATTTATATACGAACAAACACAAAGGACAGTAAAGGCCAATGACATATCTAAACAAAGACGGTTCAATCCAATCGAATCGAATCATATCGGTGTGGCTCATCACAGAGCATCAGTGAACTAATCTCTACACGTCCTACTTAAAAAAAGTGTGCGTCTTGCGGTACTTTGTGTTTTACAGATATGCCTTCTAGACACAAAATCATAACGCTTAATTAAATGGTGTTACAGTTAAATTCGATAATAGAGCAGAGATAAACCAAACAACATGAAAGTCGCAAGATGCTCTACAGGTCAAAGTTTACAATTTTCATCGTAACACCATTTGGAAGTAATCAGAAGCCTACGTTGTCACATAACCCTGTGAATAAGGTGTCAGCGAGCTGCTTCTCTAAAAAAAAAAAAAAAATCAAATAAATAAAGCGTTGTTCCAGCAGATAAAAAGTGTTCAAATTACAAAGGGAAAGGATGGAAAAATAACTCCAATTTACACTCATTTTCACCTTTTGTTGCGAGTTTTCTGTCGTGGGATTGGCGCGGCCGGGGAGAGGAGGCTATTCTCCGGGGAGCGGGGCGTGTTTGCGACAGGACAATGGACCGAGGCGCACACCAGGCCCGGCGCGTCACACCTGCTGAGAGAATAAATGACACACTTCGTTCTCTGCCGTTGTCTGCCTGGCATTTCACACACGCTCCAAATTCATCACCTTTGTCTTCAAAACAAAGGGAAAAGAAGAAAAAAAAGGAGAAATTGCCTGGTCTGAGGTGAGCTTAAGGAAATATTTCCAGAGCCTAAGAGGGACAATAACCTTTTGTGTGCTTTGTGCTAGTACATAGACAAAAAAAAAGCCTCAAATACAAACTCGACTTTCTCTATTTGATGGAGGGAGAGAAGATCCAACTCCATCAGAGATGTTTTATGGAGGTTTGTATTAGAGATGGCTTGCAAAGGCCTAGCGATACACGTGTTTAGATGGCAGGTCTATTAATACTCTTCCAAGTTGTGATTGGAAATTAAGCTGGATGGACATTTCCCAAAGGTCTTGTAGGAAACAGACAGCAGGTTGGATAGCATCTCATGAATCTGTGTACGTATCCGCTGGCTGCAATAATCAGACAGTGAGAAGTGTGGGCTTTATGTGTGGAAGACAGTCAATTAAATGGGAAGCAGGACTAAAGAGGAGTGATTATGACCTGACCTTTAGCAGCGCATTAAAAACCCCAGCAGCTGAGATCTTGAGAATGAGGTGTCATCTCTGAGTAAGCCAATGAATGCAGACCAATAAAACTGGCTCGCTTGTATGAGGAGCACAAATTATGTCCAAATATACACAGCCACCTAGATTTATGTACAAACAATCCTACAAACTGCTTTAGGCAAGCAAAACCAAGCTGTACACGCAAATGTCAGGCTTTAACACGCTCCTCATTTACCCTGCAGTCACATCTCAAGAATCATTTGTTACTCAAGCTACAATTTTATTGCCTTTAATTATTGCTTAAATCCTTTTTGCCACCTGCAATCATAGGGATTACCATTGAGAATGTGAATGCTAACAGATGCTTTGTATTTTAGACCTCATTGGGTACAATAACACAATTCGATAAAATGGCTTATTTGGGTCTGCTTACTGTAAGACAAAACATTAATTCATGAAACAAAAACTTTTGCTTCTTTCATAGACTATTAACAAAGCAAACCCTTTAAAAGTCGTCAATAACATGTCTGCAAAATCCAAATGTTGTGTCTAGCTTTTTTTTTATAAGAACATTTGCACTGAGGAGTAATGGCTCCATCTGTTAACACGTTGCAATTTTGTTGATTCATGAGCATATTCAGGTTAAAGCAAGTGATTAAGACGCCATGAATAATTTAGGATAGATCTACTTTTGCATTGCCATGTATTGTATTTGAATTTAAAAGTGCAGATTTTTTTTTTTTTTTGCTTTCATATGATATAAGTCTTTAATATCAGTGTAACGCTCCCCCTGGTTCTTAAGCTGTTTAAATGAACTTGTGTATTAAGCTGTTTTTCATTTCAAGTAATGTTTTAAACTGCTTTTGTTCTCCATCCCTCTGTATTTTTTGGGGGGGAACTCCTGGATTGCACAGAGAAGCTTCCTCACCCGCTGCCTCAAACAGGAGGTTTAAGACCAGCCTAATCCCTCAAAACGGTGCTCTAATTTCATAATCCCCCATAGGAAAGTAATTTGGAACTGGCTCCAAATTTACAGAAATAAAAATGGGAAATTAATGCTCCAATGCATGGGTGGCTCTTACATTTTCTTCTTTTTTTTCTAAAAAATAAAATAGTATCAAAATTCCCGGTGATCCTCGGGAGACGTCCTCTCCTATCTCAAAAAGAGCTGATTAGCAGGATATTGCAATGCAGATAAAAGCCTCTTCTCTGGTACTGTATGAAGCCAGAGGGTGTGTAGCTGGGATTCTGTCTGTGAGTGCATGGTTCCCCAGTGTATGTATACACTTTTGGTTTCACCTGATCTCAGAGCATATTTGCTAAACTCAGAGGATGCCAAACTTCTGGGAAGTGGTCTGTCTTTGTGTTGCTACTACCTGCACCTGGTTGAGGATGTTTGGGATTTGTGCAGAATTCAGAATTGAAGAAATGGCTTGCTTTCAATTTATGAGATGGAATTTGAATTTACCTGGCCGGAACCCTGGAAGTTGCTTTGGAATAACATAGATGAATTCTGGGGAATGATGTTGACCTCCACACCCTGCCTCAAAAAAGTTAATTCCTTCCACCCATCCATTCATCCTGTAAAAAGAAGTTGAGAAAATTCCAAAATGTACTGAAGATGATTGCGTCAAGTTTTTGAGTTCTCTAACTTATAAAAAAAAATTGCTGTCTCAAACCTTTTATTACACAAAATAAAATAGTAAATAATATAATGCATAATATGTTCTTTTAACATAGCAATACATTACATTAAAATGACATCTACCAAATTTGCAAGATCTTGCCATTTTTAGTTGCCCCGGCCTTAAAAATTACTTTATTTTTTATTTAATGCCAACATATTTTTTTATAGTGCATCAATCTAACTTTAATTATTCTTTAAACTTCAAAGTTGAAATAAAAGGCTTTATCAAGGCAAAATGTAGAACTATGCTTTTCTAAAAATTATAATATTTTCTGAATTTCAGTGAACTGTAATTCTACTTCCATTAACTAAAATTTCAATTCCAATTATTCCCAAATAAACCATTTTATTGAATTACATGTCTTGTGGTTTTACTATGTACTGTTTGCTACCACAATTCAAATTACATTTAATGTTGCAAATTGAATTAAATTTAAAAGACCCAGTTCAATTGTGAATTGGACACAAACCTGTTGAGGGGGAGAGGTTGTTGGAGTTCACAGTGGTTTGGTGGTTGAGATCAGTGATTCACAACTGGATGTAGAACAAGGAAATGCAAAAGAGAAAACTGAAAAGAAGGACTATATGCTCTCTATCTCCATTTTAAATGTAGAGCTAGTACAGTTGAGGTTTCGCTCTTCCACCAATTGTTGCGTGTCTGATTGGTGAATGTTGTGAAGTCCTGTCTCGATAGAGGAGGTAATCAGTGGCGTAGTCACTTGCCTTATTATGTGGAATAATGGAGCTAAACGTCTGTATTAACACCTCACATCGCTCTCGCCATCACAGCAGTCAATGATATATAAAAACCATTTATAATTATCCCCCTGCAATGAACTGTCATCAGCCCGTTTGGTATGAAGAGGAAATCTCATTTCCCTCAAATCACATTCATAGGCAGGGACTGGCAGGTAGCAGAGGAAATGCTGAGTGGGTTTTCCACAGGGGGAAAAAGACAAGGTCCAGGAGACCCAGCACAGGGAAGATAGCAAAAATATTATGCTAATGCCTCCACAGTGGGCTAATCACCACGACCCTGAATTAAAAGGCCAGATAATTAATTCCAGAGTACTAGGTTATCTACTTGGGCTATTGTCTCCACAAGAGAAAAGGAGAAAGGATTCATCCCTTTGTCTGTGTTTAACAAGACAGATAAGGTAGGCCTGAACTCGTCTGGCTTGGGCTGCTGGAAATTAGAGCATGGATGTGTGAAAATGTAAAGAAAAAAAGGTTATTCTTTATTGCAAAGATTAAAAAAAGGCAAACTGACCTCCTTACAATGTCCTTCTACTTCCAGAGAAGAAAATGTGTCTGACTTGTTTGGGCAGGAAGGGCAGTTGAAGTCCTCTGTGGTAGTCCTGAGAAGTGTGATATTGTGTGGTACTTTATTTATCTTGTCCTTTTGGCTTGAATCAGCTTCTAGTTTTCCAGGAAAGTTCTCATTTAAAGGATACGCAAAGGTCTTTTCACTGGCCCGTAGGTGAATAATGTGAAATATTGGTAGCCAGACAGAATCACATGTGACCACGGCAAAAGAACTAATGTGATTTACTGAGCTCATTCTCCGCTTTTTGGTAATATTTGAGGGGGAAAAAATAAGAGAAATTACTATGGGAAAATCCCTTGCATGACCTTCTCAATTCAACATGTCTGAAGTATGTCTGCTAAATGCTAGGCTATGGCTCTAAATGAAAATTATGTCATCATTTACTCACCCCCAAGTTGTTTCAAACCTGTATGAATTTCTTTCTTCTGCTAAACACAAAGGGCAATATTTTTTAAGAATGTTGGCAACCAGAAAGTTGATGATGTAATTTTTTTTTTTTTAGTATTATATGGAAGTAATATCATCAACTATTTGGCTACCGACACTCTTCAATGCATCTTCTTTTGTGTTCAGCAGAGGAAGAAAATTCATAAAGGTACCGTTCCAGGACTGCTGAGCTCTACAGTTGTATCCCAAATGACATACTGTGACATACCAACGCATTCTCATCCCAAGGCGTCATATACAACACTTTTGCCAAAGCGTAGACATCCAACGCACATGGCACCCTTTAGCATTAAATGAGACGCTTCGTTTATGGTAGGTTTAGGTCTGGTGTAGGGTTAGGGTTAGACCACTAGGAGGCGCGATCTGCCCCATATATATCTGCGTCTCATTTGACGCTAAAGGGTGCCATGTGCGTTGGATGTCTACGCTTTGGCAAAAATGACGCCTTGGGATGAGAATGGGCTCGACATACTGTACATAGTGCACTATGTACTCTATACTGTCTTGAGGATACATTTTAACATGGTTATTTCAGCCCGTCCTCATCCTTTAGCGTCACATAGAACGCTATATGACAAAACGGCGCTATACTATGCACATGACACCCTTTATCGTTAATATTCACGCGAACCCAAGGCATCATAAATCCTTTAGCGTAATTTCAGACTAGCCTACCCCACACCTAAACCTAACCATCACAGCGCGTGTTATATTAAAGATAACAGGTGCCAGGTGCGTAGTATAGCGCCGTTTTGTCATATAGCGCTCTATATGACGCTAAAGGACGAGAATGCGTTGGTTATTTTGTCATCCAAAATCTGAGTCTGATAGCCTCTCCCCTTCTGCTAGGAGGCCATTAAATGTCCAAAATTCCACAATTAGTATTTTTTTCCAGTTAAGTAAGTGCGTCATTCAGTGCACTTTTTCCTTTTAGACTTTTCAGTGTGAACACACTGCTCTCACTATTTATAACACAAACTAGCACAACATAGTGCAGTACACAAATTGAGACGCACCTTATTAGATTACAGCTCTGTTAGCGTAACATGCTAATATCAATCTCTAATGAAATCGAATGAAACTTTTTATGGCATATGGAACTGCTACCTATGTAGAGTGTTTGAAATCAACTAATGAGTTTCCATGACAGTTAAGGTGCCAACCTACTGTAGAAGTATAAACAGCTTGCGAGGTTTTCCCCACGTTACACAGTGTTCATGTTAAGTGTGTAGCAGACTATCTGGATCAGTCGCTGTGACTTTTGTCTATGTTTTCAACATCTAGAGGTGCGTCTTGAAGAGTATCACACTACTTTTATAGTACTTAGATCTGCTTTTTTCCATACACGATCCATGTTGTAGCACCAGCAGCATTGCTTCTACCAAAGCCGGGCTTCAACGCACCCAGCTGCAGTTTGAAGTCGTGTTTCTCGGACAGGCTGGAAGTGGAGAACCTCTGCGCAATCCCATAATCCACTGTCCACGCTCTGTCAAATGCAAACCTGCCTGCGCCTCCCCAGCAGTGCAGCGGCAAGGTGAATTATTCATCTGTGCCACGGGGTGAGGAGTCAAATAAGCCCATTTTGTCAGCGATGGCCAGTGGAGTTGATGAGAGCAGAAGCAGAGGCTGCTGGGAAAGGGGTGACCATCTCTGCCTGAGCTGTCGCTTCTGTTACCTCAACCAACAGGATGAGAGAGAGAGAGGGAGAAAGAAATGTAATGAGAGCAAGTCTCATGCATTATTCAGCAGTAGGACGTCTCACAAAGAAATATAGAAACACTGGGCAGATTTTTGACAAGGCAGGTCTGCAATCATGCACACCGCACTCCCAGAGGAAATGTGATAACTCAGGAGCAGAGGGAGAAAGAGAGAAGGAAGAGTGAGGGGTGGAGGGGCATGTGAATGCTGGCCTCTACTGAGAAAAGCTGAAGGCTTTTCAAATGAAGTGGAATTTACCTAAGCATCGTGCAAAGCTTAGCAGCATCAGACTCACTGTTTACACCTGTTAATGTTGCTTAGCAGGCATTTACTTTGAAGTATCAGGCCCTGTATCCTGTAGTGGGAGAAATCCTGGGTTCAGAGTGTTTTTAACAGGTATAAAAACATAATATGTCAGGCGGAATGTATTACCTGCTAAATTTACATATGTTAAGTGTAGCAAATGTAGGGCGATACATCTGCCTAAAGTAAAGCGGATTAAAGGCTGAAGTGTTTGGCATCATAAACGCTCAACTAAATGTAATTTGCTGAAAACTTGCGTTCATTGTAAAAGGTTGACTGTCAGAGAGAGGAAAACTGGGAGAGGAAAATAAAACTGACACATGAAAAAAAAAAAACTGTCGGGATGGAAATGAAACAGGGAACGAAGAGAAAGGAATGAGATAATAAGCGCAAGTTTCATAAATAGAACAAAGCAGGTGAAATTTAGACACTGCCGTGATCACATCTGGAGTTCTGTTGCTCTTCTTTTGCAAACCGATATCCATTTTACATAATATTTAAATGTGTAACCACAAACATCACAAGGGACAGTGAATATCTCCATTGTGTTATTTACATTGACAATTTAACGCATTTATTAGACCTTGCAAACTACTGCAGAGTCTACTTTGAAAATGTAACTTGACAATACTACAAATACTTCATAATTTGAAGTAGTCTACCAAAGTAGCTAGGCTATGTGCTACTAAAAAAGTATAAATAAAATATTGTATATAACCATAAATACACAAAACAATAAGGATCTCAATGTTGTTTAGTTTTTATTTATTTAACTTGCATAACTGAACATAAACATAATTTAACCAAAATGAAAATTTTGAAAAAAATTATTGTAATAATTAAAATAGTTCACAATAATATCATCCAAAAAATCATATGTAGTGCTTAAATACTGTAACTCAACTAAATCTGTGAATGCTTTTTGAACAGATCATTTAAAGGAACCAAAATGCATAAAAAATAGCATTTTGTCTACTAGAAAAACTTTTGTTTAAAAAAAATTGAGTCAATTCATTTAGGTTGTAGCATCACTACTTCAGAGATTGCTGCTCACCAACTTGAGGTAAAAAGAAGTGTAGACTTAAGGACTGTTCTGATCGGCTTACACTGATAGTTCCCTTTAAGTCGATAACGTCGGGCGTAGTCGACGATCGACTGAATGGGGATCACACGTAAGAGAGCCAACGTTCTTCGAGTACTATTAAACAAGCCAAACATGCTTTTTTGGGCGATTCTCTGTGAATTCTCGTCCGTTTTGATGGGCAGAGTTTACGAAGCTTTTGGTCAAGCCGCCGCCTACATCATCCGTTC